>NC_024317.1:5269873-5272706 GCF_000523025.1 Cynoglossus semilaevis | reverse complement strand
AACTGGTGAGTAGGGGGACAGAGCGGTTGTGGCTTGTTCTTCGCGCGGGGGGGGGGGGGGGTGTCTGTGTCTCTTTAAGCTGACTGTTACTGCAGAGTGTGTGGGTGCTGCAGTACAGACGGAGAGACACGGGGAAGAAGAGCGGACGAAGGATGATCTATAGCCCAGACCTGGGTCCTACGTACGTATGCTGAGAAGAATCAGTCAGGTGGAGACCGGAGGGGAGCAGAGAGGGGAGGCTCGACCATTGGGGAGTGTGTGAGGAGTGCAGGTGGAGGGGTGGCAGAGCGAGCGGAGAGAGGGCTGTTTATTCGGAGCGTGGCACCGGTGGCAGAGTGGCTACGCTGGGATGGCCGAGCAGGGTGGCGCTGGAGCAGCCCTCAGAGGGACGGCGGCGGTCAGGACCAGGACCAGGACCAGGACAGCAGAGCCAGTCAAGGTTACCTGCACAGGTCGGTGCCTGTGGGATGGTTCCACCGCCATGGTGCGTCCATGTCACAGATAGCACCGCTCATATCAGGCCAGGTGGAGGCCACAGGGGAGGCAACAGTCGGGGTCGGCTCCAGGAGAGTGGAAGGCGTCCGGGTGAGCAAAACGTTTCTGGGCCGCGTCTCGCTGCACCTGGGCGAGGTCAGGAGTGATCCGGAAGGGGACGTGGGCGGCGCCTGTTTTGGACAGGTGTCGCGGCGACTCGGGCGGTTCCTGAAGAGGCTGCCCAAGTCTCGCTCGTGGAGCGACGGCCTCCGCATCCTCAGGAGATCATCCTCTAACGGATCTCTGCTCACCAACTCAGGTATGGAGAAGAGCGCGGAGCGTGCACGGGCGGCGTGGAGGAAACCTGATCACTTCAGTGAGGCATTCGATTGGGTTGTACTACAGGGGGGGAAAAGAGGAAAGATGATCAGACAGGTCCGGCCGGATTGGCTTTGAAGGATGGCTCTGGGCCAAACCATGTGTGTGAGCTGCAGCATTAAGCCTTAAGCATTGTTGCCGTCTGTCTATAGACTGGTTTTGTCTTTTGTGTGAACACGTGGTGACTGAAGACTGTGTGAACAGGAAGCGTGTCAACATCAGAGCCCAGAGGTTTAGAGGAAACAAGGAGGTTTTAATATTTGTTCTCACTCCAAATGCATCTTTGTTTTGCATTCATGGACAGAGTCAAAGACCGAAATCCCGCACGTTATCGTTCTGCTGAGAAAAGCCGAATGTAAGTGAATTAGAATATCGACTTCCTGATTCGTAGCAGGAATTTGAGTCCAGCTGGAGACAGTGTGCCATTGATTTTTCCCATGTTTTCCTCAAACATTTTTTTTCCTCAAACATCAGGCTAATGTATTTTTTTTTTCACATGATGCACACAGTGCCTACATGTGTGTGGACAGAGGTTTAGAGCAGGCGGGGCCAAGACATTAGCCAGCCGTGTGCTGCAGAATTATTGATTCATTCACGGCACCAGACTGACAGCTGAATAAAAATAGATGTTTGCTGCGGCTCTTTTGTGTCTCCGTGTACGTCCTGTGAGAGGCTGATAAGACCCTGACCCAACACAGGTCAGGGCGCAGCTTTGAGACCAAAAAAAAAACCCCAAACAAACTCACTACTTCAGTGACGTCAGAGTGCTGCTTCAGAAGCTTCAGGAAGATATTTGTTGATGGTGATTTTCTACGAAGGAAATCCAAATCCCAAACCAGTTAGTCACTTCTTCTACTTTTAGGTTATAGTTTTTTTTTAATATTTTTCCAGTTTGTCTTAATGCTGTTCATATTAGGAATCTTACAGTAGGCTGTGAGGTCATGGAGGATCAGAACCCAAAACTGTTGATGAGAAAAAAAATTAGAAAAAAATATTTAAAATTCTGTACTTTCTTGCAAATATAATTTTAAATAGTGTTGTAATTGAATCTGTAAAAAATTGTCGGAAAATTACAAAACTATTAATGCTATTAAAGAACAGTAGAATTTGCTTAGAAACATAAAAAAAATGAATTAAAAAAAGCAAAGTCAGTGTCTACACTAAAATACAGTTCCCTGAACCAAAGCTGTTGTTTGATTTCGTTGTCAACCTTTTATATGGTTATTGTCCAGAACCTTTTTGCACATCGTGTTCTTCATGCACTGATGACGTTCCCTTATTTGTCCGCTGGTACGTCTCAGTTAATTCAGTTGTCGGCAACAATAAGTTTGTCAATGTAAATGTAGGTCGTCATGAGTGTGGCAGGGACCGCAACCAGTGAGCAACACCTGAAGAAACGTAGAAACGTCTTTAGGGTTTTGTGTGACATCAGTTTGGCTGAACCTGAAAGAACCTTCTAGACTGTAACAAAAGGTGCAAACAGTTTTCATCAGTGTAACACAAATCTATATATATGTATATTTGTACAAATTTTTTGTCCTCATTTTAAGACAACATCGTTCTCCAGAAAATGTTGTGGTACTTCTGGTACTACTGTGGTAGCATGGTGATCCACAATAGTTCTTTTTAACACAGAGTGTCTTTTCTTTTCCTGGTCCTTTTTGCCAAGTTCTTTATGAAATAACCCATTTTATTCCTCGTGACCCTTGTAGAAAGTTGTTTGGATTTTATTTTTTTTTTACACAGAGAGAAAATATGTAAGTGTTTACTGGTCAGAGATCCAAGCTCGTGACGACACAGTAGTGGAGTAGTTCTGCTGTGTGTGTGTGTGTGTGTGTGATTCTCAGCAGGAGAACAGGAAGAACTGCTTGAATTGACAGAGGATGAGATCAGACTGTATAAACCCTTCAAAGACCCTTAAGTTCCTCCTAATCCCCTCCTCAGGTCTGCACGGCCGCCGTGAGCTTCATTAGCGACGGGG
>NC_024317.1:5257448-5269735 GCF_000523025.1 Cynoglossus semilaevis | reverse complement strand
TCCTTTCCACCTAGTCAAGTTCAGAGCTCGTCTCCTCCGTTGTTTGTTCCTGGTGCCGTACAAACGACGGCACCAGGAACAAACGTTGAACCTGAAGGAGCACTTGTCATCTGTGTCTCCGTCTCTGTTCCACACCTATTGTTTAAAAAGAAGCTCAACAAACTTATCTTCAGGTCACGTCTCGTATTTTCTTGCACAAACACTGAGTCTGGTTTTCGTGGCATGAGGAAACATCTCAGATTACAGCAGTAAAAACTCAAACAAGGCAGTTTTCGAGCTCTTTGTTCCGGCAGGAAGAAAGGGAACAAAAGACAACGATTTTTTTGGAGAGAATTAAGAGAAATCTGACCACGGACATTTTCCACTGAGCGACCTCCACCAGTGCACTCCGACTGGCCTCCTCCATCATTAAGTCCACTGTAATGGCTGCTCCTGCCTCACTCTTATCGACCCGTGTGCAGCAGCGGAGGTTAACTCTACTGACCACTACTGACCGATCCATACATGCTGCAGGTCGGAGCTGGCTAATCTCCTTTCACCGTGCTGTTGGTGATGTGCTGCTGCCGTCTCAGCCTCCAGCTCTGTTTCCCTGCATCATCCTCCCACTCTGATTGGGCGGCAGTGATGGCGTGAGACATTAAAGCTCAGTCTGTGCACGAACTTCCTACAGTGATGCTGTGGCAACAGAGACGTACAGCAAACCCTTAATCCTGTTGATACTACACACACAGAGAGAGAGAGAGAGAGAGAGAGAGAGAGAGAGAGAGAGAGACGCAGACACACACACACACACCACACCGACAGAGAGACACGGCTAATTAGTGACTGTGATTCAGCCTTTGTTAGCGTCGTCGCTCTCGTTCTGTTCTGGGACAACTATAACTTAGAACTATTTGATTTACAGAGTTTACTTCCCTGTTTTTTTTTTTTTGTTTGTTTTTTTTTAGACAAACTTGATTAATCGTAGAGTGGCTGTGGATTTATCTCAATCATGATTGTAATGTATCACGATTAATTAAGTTACGCACATTTGTTTCTTAACTTTCTGAATCTTCTGCCCGGTTTAGTTTTCAAGGTACATTTGTTTCTTAACTGTCTGAATCTTCTGCCCGGTTTAGTTTTCAGTAAATTCAATAAAGTTAAATCCCAATTAGTTGAAAAAATCAAATAATTTCAGAACAGTATGTCTTCAGTGTTTCTTTGATTAAAAAAAACACAACAACGTGACTTGAGTTAATTTCAGATTATGTGGAGAAATGAAAGTAATTACAGAGAATACACGGTACTTCCACTGATGAGGTCACTAGTGGGGTTTCCCAGGTCATATTTTTTTTAGACCTGCAAAGAAACTCCTCCTAAACCAACAGAAACAACACAAAGGTCCTGCCCTCTTCCTTATTCGATCAAGTTCCTCATTCCTTATTCTGTGTAACGCCGGACTCCCTGCAGTAGAACCACAGCGAGTCCCAACCTGCCGTCAGCAAAGGGACTTTTGCCTGAGCTGTCAAGAGAAACCACACCACCATACGGACAAAATGTCACACAAGAAACGGCCTTCATTCTGCTGACACCGTGTGATTGTGTCTGTGTCAGCACGACTGTTTACACCCATTACCAGTGAAACGGTACTGTAGACAGTTCCTCACTTCAGTTGATTAAATTATCCAGGAAAATCGATTGTCAGGCTCAGTGATGCTAGAGTGACCTTCCTATGTGTGGCCAGCAGGTGGCCTCGATTCAGTCCATATGATACAGGTACTTAGAAAATGTTTTTGTGACATAAAAGGTTTTATGCAGAGATTCTTATATCTAATAAACTAATAGCCAGTTTCCCTTGACGATACCATTTACTACAAATAGCCAGTTTCCCTTGACGATACTGCTACTTAGCTACTGCTAAGCTAACCATGCTAACCCTTTCAACCATATTTTGACACTAAGCTGCATTAATGCCACCTGGTGGCTGTACTTTTTTTTTAGATCTGAATATTTGGATCAAAAACATTTTGAACCTATTAATAAAATTGTAAAATTTTAACTTTTTGACCTTTTTGTATCAAAGTTCTTTTGAACTTTTGGGTTAGAAGGCTGAGCGAGTGATTGGACGAATCTATTCCCCATGAATTGGACACACAGTGTAGTCTGATATGTCTTCCTTCACATTATGTGGCTATTTTAAAATTACAAAACAAAACAAACACAAAATACAGAATTCTTGAACATCTGTTATTGTATAAGTCGTCATTTATATATTGATGTGTTCATGTTCATCAGTGAACAGAGGGAAACAGTGACTGTTATCAGTGTGAGAAAAGCCTGGTGTTTCTCACTGTAGGTGTGGACCAGACAAATGATCTTATGTTCTTCAAACCTTTTCAAATCTGCTTTTCCAAAAATGTCTTATCTGAACAACGAGGAGGGCCATTTCTGAGTAGCCAACACCCAACACACACACACACACACACACCTACAGTATGTTATTGTGAAAACACAGACATGTTATCAATACTGAGAAACGTGATGCGAGTAACGCCTGGGAAGAGTGTTGATGTACAACGCTGACAGTGAACACGTTATTTTTATTTCACAAGAACCGCTGTCAAAGAGGAAAGAAAAATATTCTCTCATCAGACCTGACTCTGTCACAGATATCCAGACGGTCCTAAAAATATATATATATATATATTAGTCACCAATCACTCTGTATATCATTATCCAAAGTCAGGACATTTTTTGGACAGAATGATTCTTGTCTGAGTTTGACTCATTATTACATCATGATCCAAGAATTTAGGTTTTACTCTAAGTGCAGTCTGATTGAAAAGGTTGTTTTTGTTTTTTTTTGGTATTGGATCTCAAATTCACAGTATATATTACAGAAGTATTTCAGTGGAAAAGCCTGTGGCTGGAAACAAAATTATATTAAATGTGGAAGTACATTCATGCTCGTCAGTCAGTGGGGAATTTAAGGAAGTTCAGGGGAAAGTACATAACTTTAACCAAAAAAACTGAGAGGTGTTTTTATATGCTAAAAACAAATATGTTGTAAAAGTTTTGTGTATCTTCGTATTTTTATTTATTTTTTAATTTATTTTCCTACAGCACTCGACCCAAATAGGTATTCAAGGTGTTAAATGGTGCAATTGCCGACATTGGTCACTAGATGGAGCAATTCGTCTCCTTATGGATATTATGACACGGTTTATAATTTAGCTGGAACCACTCCTAACCAACTCACTCACTTGCAGTTTGTCAGCTTTACATTCCAACACGAAACAACAACATATTATATTCACGTTATTTATTTATGACTGTTCAGAATAAGTGTTGTCACTGTTCAGTCTGAACAACTGTTGTTGTTTGTTTTTCACACAGACTGCAGCTACACCTGTCATCTGGAGTGTCAACATAAGGTCCGGCTGGACTGCAACCAAAGAGACAGAGAGACTGAAAAGAGTCCATCTCCTAAAAGCAGTCGCTCCTCCTCCTCAGACGTCTGCTGCAAGGTGAGAAAAACAAAAACATCCACACAGACTTTTTTAGAGGAATGTTCTGTACAGATGATGATCATTTAGAGTGATGTCATATGTACAACGAGGTTTACATGAAGACAGGAGTCAAGTCTGGACAATGTCAGGGTTCGTCGTGCAGCATGTCTTCAAACGACACTTGTTACATAACCACCGTCCTCCTTCACAGCCCCGCGGCTGTCTCAGATGTCTGTTCCATGTGTTGCCTTTCTGTCACAGAAGGTTCTCTGGACAAAATCTGCTGCGTCACATCCACGTCTGATCTGCTGCTCTTTTTATTAAAATATCAAAGATCAATTACTAACACCACAAAACAGGTTTATTTTCTGCACAAAAAAAGAATGTTTTTTTTTTAGCATTTTTCACTTGCCTGATTTTATTCACTCTGTTTTTAAGCCTAATTCAGACACTGACTATTCCAGTCAATTATTCCGACCCACGGAGTTTTGGGAAATAATTGGGATTCAGTATTCAAAAGCAAATAACACAGAAATGCTGTGTTAAAATTTTCTAACCATGCTTAAAATATTTTTTATTCACATTTGTAATTCTATTTATCTCGCATCTATAATGCGTGAGCCGCAGTGTATACTACGTTATAGTATAACACACACACACACACAGCATCGTAACTCAAGGACCCTGAGAGAGTGGAATATAAACGGTGTAATATTCATAGATCATACTCCCCAACACTCCTACAGACAAATGTTGGCTGCTCCTCTCTGCCCCCGGGGCAGATATGACCAAACTGGACCACTGGTGATGTGCCAGGCACCACTTGGCCAGAGGCTGCGTGAACATCAACAGCGACGCTGCTTTAAAAGCCATTAAACGTAGCTGGTGTGAATGGAAGCAGCAGAGGTGGATGAGCGGTGTAAATGTTAGAGTGCTGTTCACTCTGCGTCTGTTTTACTGTTTAATGATGAGCAGGATCGTAAATGAAGGTTGAAAAAAAACCCCCCAACCTTATAAAAAAAGAACATCCAGTACAGAGATGTTTATTGTTTAATGGTTTGGGTTCAATCATAAACACATACATATATATATGTACACACTCACATATATGTGTTAATATATGTGTGTGTATGTTTATTTACAACCAACAAACTAATTCTTGTATACGTATTCCCCTTCCGCCCCTGTAGGTGGTGCTATGATCATAGTCTTTTAGTCTTGGTTTGCTGTCATGCTAACACAGCTGTACTTTATCATGTGACTGCGTCAACACTTTTCCCACATTAACAGTGTACATTTAGACTTTAATTATGAACCATGTCCCCCTACAGGCTGACACTGGGAAGGGGTTTTTTTTAAATAAATAAATAACTAAAATTCTGCCCAACAACTCCAGCGACACAAATCACTTCTTCCCTTGCATCCTGTGCATCATTATCATGGCTGTCAAACAACCTGTAGGTGCATTACCGCCATCTACTGTTTAATTTTGTACATGCGGCAACTAAGAAAGGTATCATTAAAACATTTTAATTTGATTTGAACGTGTTATTTGGACTTCAATCAATGAATTAAAATGAACAGTTCCATCCAGCTGCGTCTCTGATACATAAACTGTATGAACCATGTCGTGCCAGTAGAAGGCAGCGGCTCTTACAGCCCATTATGAGCACAAATAAACACTTCAGTCTTCAGTCGACGTCCTCCTGCTCTGCTGTCGTGGACGTGAGCTGTAAATTAGTCTGAAGTGAATGTTGATGTTGTCTCCAACTAAAGTGAGCTCCGTGACCAGGGCCGGCCTCTCTCTACACTTGTGTTTGCTCCCCAGAGTGCACTGAGTGCTGCAGATAAGAGGGGTGCGGGCGGCTCCTCTCCTGCAGTCCCCCTCTCTACCCTCTTATTCTGTTTTTTTTTTTTTTTTCTTCGTAGTCCTGTGCATGTGTCGGGGTCGTAGAGGTCACAGACTTACTGCTGCAGCCTCAGTAAACATGCAGCGGGCTGACCACGCTTCATTGATTAGAAGCAAGCAGAACTGCAGGCCGGTGTGCATGTGTGTGTGTGTTTGCAAGCCACCCCCAGTCATCAACACACACACACACACACACACACACTGGTTTCCTCCCATGGTGATTACACTGATGGAGGAAAAGAGCAGGTAATCAGTCTTCTGGACGATTCTATCTGGACAGAAACACACCCTGTGTTAAGGCCAGTCTCTCTGCTGCATCCAGAGGACTGTGTACACTGAGTCAGAGTCTTTCATTGACTTTGTGATCCAAAGAAATGTATGCAATAATAATCAAACACCATTTTGGCATTTTGGTTTATGCTTTTATTTTGAAAATCTACAAAGCATGAATTAGGTTTTTGGGCATCCCTGATTCACAATCCATCTTCTCAGCATTAGCTGTATTTTGACAGCAGGTCACTGCCAGAGTCAGGGGGCAGATTGAATGGTTAGCCTCAGGTTAAAGGTCACCGTAATCTCCATGCTGATGGAGATTTTCCTCCGTGCCTCCTCCGAGCGCTCATGGTGGGTGATGGTTTAGCTGAAGCGTTTTCAGTTGGCCAAAAGACAAAGACGAGATTTCAGAGGTTTCCCAGGATCATGCTTAACTTTTGTGAAAGAAATTTCTGCCAAATTAAAATAAAAAAAACCTAAACATTTCTCAGTGCGAGACAGATAAGTTTATAATAACAAAACCCAAACATTTCTCAGTGTGAGACAGATAAGATGGAGAAGAGAAGGCTATCCAGACTGGTGTCGTTGAAATTTGCAAAACTCATTGTCAGTATTGTAGTTAGAGAGAGAAACCACCAGGTGTCTCTTTTCTTTTTTTCAGCAGGCCTGTGATTGTGATAACGGTGCGTACCCTTAACTGGCCTGCCTGCAGTCCACATCTGTTTGTTATCATAAATGCCTGGTAACTTGAAGACACAAATATTCCACTTTGAATAACAATTAAATAGTCGTTTATCCAAATAACCTAAGAGGATCATTCAAATTAGATTATCTAAACAAATGGACATTCAATCAGTGAAAACTTCAGTCAAATTACCATAATTTGGCCTTCGGTTTAGATAGAATTTTTATTAGGGTCGGACGCGGATCTTGTTGTATCCAAAAACATGACACTCTTTTCTCTGTAGTGAGTTCTCGTCCTTTACCGACGGCAGCAGAATTTGACTAGGAAAGCAGCCATTTTCCCACTGACTCTGCTTCCTGCTGCTGCTACTCTGTGTAAACCAAGAGCTGCACAGATTCATATCTGTAAATCAGCACTGACGTCTACTCACCTCTCTCTCTCTCCCTCTCTCTCTCTCTCTCTCTGTCTAAGAGGAAGTGGCTGTGGCATATTCTTGCTTGCAGGAAAAGGGAGAGAAAGGGGAGGGAGGAAGGGAGGGAGGGAGGGAGCGATGGGGGGGGGGTCCTTGCATGGGTGATAACACACAGATGGTTGAGCAAGGCTAGAATAGATTGCCTGAGCAAAGTGTGTGCACACACACAGAGAGAGAGAGAGAGAGAGAAGGGAGAGTGGGAGGCATCCTTCTCCAGTATTTACAAAGCAACTGAGAGCAGAGGAGAGAGGAGGCTGTGCAGTGTTGCTGTTAAACCAGAGGTCTGCTGCTGCTGCTGCTGCTGCTGCTGCTGCTCTGGACTAAAGGGCCGACAGGCCGGCGAAACACCAGCGCCATCCTCATCAACCTGCTGCTGCAACCAGGACTCGACGTGAACTTTTAATTCTAGCGTGTGTTTTTTTTCGTCAGCAGGATGTGGTAGTGCAGCCGTGCGTCTGTCAGCGTTTGTTTGCGTGTCTGGTGGCTGCTCTCAGGTGAGCAGGGTTAACTTGAAACCCTCCTGTAAACTGACTCCCTGACTCTGTGTGTGTGTTGGAGAAATACCTGCCGGGCCGGAGTGTGTACGTTTGTGTGTGTTATGAGTAAAACAAATGGCCGGGAGAATATATCACTTGACTTGTGTGTGTGTTTGTGACAGCTTGTGAGCACACACACACACACACACACTCATAGACACACGTTGGTGCACATGCGTCAGGAGGAAGTGACAAGTCTGCTCTCGATCTCCGATTTCCTGGTCTCCTCTGCGGTGGCACGCACAGCCCTGAATCTGAGCCGACTTCACCTGTGTGGAGGTCACAGGTGGGACCTCAACTCCGTGGATGCAGCGGCAGACGAGCACTGACTTTATCTGGATGAGTGGAGATCAGGGAGAAGCTGTTGAACTCTGATCTGCGGCTCAGCATCAGCGTCACTTTTGCCCTTTGAAGCAAACCGACACTTCCTGAAGCCGTCACCCTGCCTCTGGGCTGCTCTCCTGGTGCCGGAGGCCACCGCTGGACTGATCCATGACCGTCAGTACGGTGATGACCCCCTCCATGACCAGCAGTAACAGCATGAGTAGTGGGTACTGCAGCCTGGACGATGAGTGTGAAGACATCACTTTCTTCACCGCCAAGACCTCGTTCTTCCGCAGGCCCAGGAACACAGTGAAGGTACGGAACCAGAACCTGTGATACGGCTGTGGGGTTCTGACCAACCAATCAGATCACGGTGTTGTTTCGTTCAGAGCCTGGGAATAGTACGGCAAATTATATGTAGAAAAAAAACACACGGCTGAAAAGCAGAAGTGTGGAGGGGAAGTGGCAGTGTGTGTGTGGGGGTGATGGAGTGTGTGTGTGTGAAGAGGTTGCACTTCACTGTCAGCCATGCGTTGTGTAACACTGATCTACATTTTGCGGCTAGTTTTTAAAATGTCCACAGGTCTGCAGTCTGTAATGGAACCGCCTGTGGACACTGGAGGACACCTGCAGTGTGTCCCTGACGGAGGTGACGTTTGTCGGGTTCTAGCAGGAACGCTGTAGGTAAACAGTGTGAACTGGTAGAAGAAGAAGAAGAAGCCGTAGCTGGAGGGCTCCGCTCTCCACTGTGTGGGAGAGGTTTCCTTAGTAACAACCGTGGAGCCACTGTGCTGGAGAGATAGGGGTTTGTGTTGAGGGGGGGGGGTGGGTAGCAATTATTTGGCATTACCATACCGTTTTGTTGTTACCATAGCAACTCATGTGCTCATTCCATTGGCAGCATGTGTGCACTTCCTGTGGTTTACTGCAGTCTAGTTAATGTGAAGTAAGTGTATGGTCGAATAAGAATATTTATTTACGTAGATGATGGTGTTCAACTGCAGGGTCGCTGTCTGCTGCGGGTCGTTTCCATTATTTGGTGGACTGTACCCTCTATAGGTGGCAGTATTGCAACAGGGAGCAGTGATGTGGTAAAGCGACCTACGTCCAAATGTTAATGTTTTATAATTTAGGTGACGTGAGGCTGTTTAAGAAGAAGAAACAAAGGGGCGGGGCCGGCAGCTTTAGCTTGATGTAGCTTAGCCTTGGAAGAAGTTGGCTCTAAGTAGTTTTAATCTACAATTAAACTTTCGTCTTGTGTTGTGTTGTGTGGGTGTTCTTAAATATGTGAATAAGTCACAGCTGGGATTAATAAAGTTTCATGACGACATTGTTGGAAGTGTACAGCGCCGCAGATTTAAAGGCTGCTGAGCACCAGTAATACCTCAGTCAACTGTGTTTGCACAGGGCAGTTGCTAATCCCAAAACTGTGAATTATTTGGTCGATTTGCAGCTTGGATTTATGAACAAATTGAAACATTTTGTTACATATTAATACATAAAAATATAATTTTTCCAATCGATATTGAGGAAGACATTTATGAAGCTTTACCTGACACCAAATGTGTGGATTATATATCTGCAATCAAACACATAAATGTTCTAATATGTTAATGTAGCAGACGCTTTTATCCAAAGCCACTTACAGAGGAGGATTAACATTATCAAGCATGTGGTTCCTCTGGGAATTGAACCCAGGACTCGCTTTTTGCAGCAGGTGTGCTACCCGCTACACTATGGAACCACATCAATTATGTGTTGTCCTGTGTTCTGCTGTTTTTGCAGCAGGTGTGCTAACCGCTACACTATGGAACCACGTCATACAGTAATTATGTGTTGTCCTGTGTTCTGCTGTTAGATGTGCAAGGAGTTTAAGTTCATCCTGGTGAACGGCCGATGAAGAGGTTTGATCGTGACCTTGAGGAAAATGCAAATGAAGGACATTTGCATTCATATCATGAAACACCTGTTCAGCAGTTTTTTTGTTTTGTTTTTTTTTGTCTTATCTGGACGGTGCTTGTTCCACCGACTTACAGAAGCCAGAACCATCTCTGAATAATTGACCAGCAGCGTTGTCAGCGTGAGGAGTCAGGCCTGGTGCCACGCTGAGACAGAAGGGTTTTGGGGTCAGGTTGTCTGTGCTAGCAGCTGATGGAGACTGAGCGCTGACAAATCCAGAGCTGTACTGCGTGGAAGTACATGAAACAAACTGTGGTACTTTTTGAACTGAACATGGAGTCATAGTAAAAAAACCAGATTACTAATCTTTGAGTTTGAGACGGTAACACAGCTCACACGAGGCTGTAGTCAGAAAGTTCGTTTTTTGTATTTGAATATGGAAATGAAATATGCAAAAGCTCTGTGTGACGGTTTGTGTCGGGAGACGGTTTTTAGTGTCATGGTGAGAATGATGTGTGTGTTTAGAAGGTGGTTTTGGTTTCGTCAGTGTTTTTTTTTTCACAGTATTTGCTGCAGCAGCAAACTGTGTTTTGTGCCAACAGTTTTCTGAAACCTGATGTCCTGACGTCCTGAGGCTATGCTAATCGCAGTAGCACTTTGGTTTCTTTGTTTTGTTTTGTTTTTTTACACTTTTTACATTTTAATAAAGCTGAAACACTTTACTGTGTCTTAGTCTCATACCTTACTTTTACATTTTAATAAAGCTGAAATACTTTACTGTGTCTTAGTCTCATACCTTGGTCCAGGAAAGTCACTGTTGAAGTGTGTGTGTGTGTCACGTGTTGTGATGATTTAAATGTTTTAATTATCAAGTGTGGTTAGTTGGGCTTTAGCGTTAGCGCTAGCTTTCTTGGAGTTGACAGGTTCTGATCCAGCTTAACAAGATCGTGCCTTTAGATTTACAGGCTGGTTGTAACAGATCCCAGAGTCTAGTGTTTCCTGAAGATCACAATGTCCAAACACACACACAAACACACACACTGGAGCGGTCCTGTAATGTATATGTAACAGGATTCTTCACAGCTACCAGTGACATTTTAAGCAGTCATGTGACCTTTGTCGTCTGCTTTCATTAGATCTCCTCAAAACAAACACACACTGAGAGTCAGTCCCACATTTACCCTGTTTCCCCTGAAAAACAGTAGTGTGGACTTTGAGCTTGTGTCACCTGTTATTTTGTCAGAACCATAAACAGAAAAATAGTTCCTGTGTGTTCATGTTTGATCTCTAAAAAGGCATTAGTACTAGACTTATGTTGTTGGCTATTTACATGCAGTGCTGACTGAATACTTTGAAGTGTTTATGATATTTAAAAAGAAAAAAAAACCCACAGTAACCTTTTGTTTTTGTTCTTGGGTGTTTTGTCCTCTATGTTGTTACTGCTGTAAGACATGTTCAGGCCTGGACGACTGCTCAAAGTTTAGTTCATACTGGAGGAAAAAGTTTAGATTCATGGCATCTTTGAGTTTAGTGGTCAGTAATGGAGATTTGTCAGACTGCAGTAGAAGAAACATGGATGGAAGATGGTGGTCTTCATGTGAAAATTCTCACATTATTCATCTTTTATGGTGTGGGGAAATGATCATTTCTATGATCAATAAGTGGAAGTTGCCTTATTTAGTTTAGTTCTTTGTTTATTATTTATTTTTTTAAATGTTTGCTCATAATATATTGGCAAGAATCAACATTTAAACATCCAACATCCAACAGTCACATGTTTGCTTGCCTTAAAGTGTGTAAGAATGTGAAACTAAATTATTTAGTTAGTTGAAATTGTTTTTTGGAGAAGTAGAAGTAAATTTCATCCCTTTTCTAGAATTGAATTTTTTCATGGTTGTGTGGGAGCTGGAGCAAATCCCAGCAGTCAACCAGAGAATTCCGAATACGCCTTGGACAGTTATCAGTCCATCACAAGTACTTGATCTGGCTAAAGCTGCTCTTGGTTTTGTTTTGTTTCGGGTTTTTTTTTTCTTTCCTTCAGGATATAAGGTTTTTTTTTTTGTAGACACAAGTCTGTGTTCTCTCAGCCAAATGCCCCACTCAGGGCAGTTTAGCCTGGACTTTGAGAAACATCCAGGTCCGGAAATTACACTATTGTACTGTGGCCACTCTCACTGGTATGCAGAATGGGTGGGCAGGGCGCCGCCTCTGATACATTTAGAGTCTTGTATACAAACGCAGGAATTCCTGCACGGTTCCTTTTCACTCTGTTGTATAAGACTTTGAAGAAGTGTTCTTTCCTGTCAGCTTTGTTATGAACCTCTGATTTGATATTATTCAATTATTTTATTACCAGTTGGATAATTATAGGCCAGTATATTCAGGATATAAGGTTTTTTTTTTATAATTTATTCTTGATGGAGTGGTGAAGTATAGGCCACAGGGGGTCATTTGCAGGGGGAGCCGGGTCAGGAGCAGATAGATGGAGTGTTCATGTAAACTAAAGATAAATGACATATCACGCATAAAGGCTAAAATGCTTTTAGCATTTTACGCACCATGTAATGGGGGAAATGCAGGCATTGCAGAGAAAAGGCATAAATATAAGGATAATATAAATGAATAATATAATTTAGACCAGTTTGTCGGGCCAATTTAAATAGCCAAAGGGGCCGCATCTAGCCCCTGGACCATAGTTTGG
>NC_024317.1:5255438-5257429 GCF_000523025.1 Cynoglossus semilaevis | reverse complement strand
TGGTGGTAAATCTGTTACCACTGTTACCCTCAGCTCCAAATCCATCAGGGGAAAAGGGAAGCTGACCCAGTGACACACTTGAGTTTGTTCTTATTTTTCTTAGATGTGTCGTAAACATTGTTTTCTAAACCAATTTAATGTATAACAAGCAGAAGTAGGTCGGCTAGTTAGCACACCTCCATTCACTTCATGCCTGACTTCATTAGCACGTTACACTCTTAGCAGTTGTGATTGCATTATTAGAGATTGAAACCGGGTTTGTAGGTCACCAGTGTTCTTGACGCTCACTTTATAATGTCATTTCAAACCAGCTGGTTCGTCAGTAAGAAGGGATTTCAACTATTTGAGAAACGCAGTGACCGTGACAGAATCAGCTTCTTCCCGCCGCCGTTACCTTGGTGGAAGGATGACATCAACTCGGCTGTGGGTGATTTGACAAAGACGAATTAGGGAACGCTCCAGTTTTTCACCTGTGGAAATGTGTTTTTGACGATGACCAGGTTTCTCAGACTTGACCTACATTCTCCATCGGTGTGTGTGTGAACAGAGGAGCAGATGTGCTGAGGCACTCTGCCTCTATCTGAGTCAAATCAAAGAGCGACTTCATCACACAGCCGGAGGACTCCCCCGCATGAAATACACCCTGCGCTACACCCTCCCTGCCTCCCTCCCTCCCTTCCTCCCTCCCTCTCTCTCTCTCTCTCTCTCTCTCTCTCTCTCTCTCTCTCTCACGCTCTTTCATTTTTCTGCCCCAGAAAATGCAAGCGAACAGTCGAGGGGGTAAAAACATAGCTGCTGTGAGATAGTGAGCTTGCATCCCCCTGTACTATAAATAACTCAGTCAAACTCTGTGTTGCTAAGGCTGGCTCAGCAGCCACTCTTTCATCGCTCCCTACACCCTCACTCCTTCTCCTCCACCGCCTCCCACCTCACTGACTCTCTCCCTCTCCTCCTCATTCACTGCTTCCCTCAGATTCTTAGCAACAGCAGCAGTCGGGCCAATAATCTGTGTTTCCTTCGATGACTCTAAATGTGTCATTTCCGTCACTGCACTTCCTGTCCTCGTTCAGAGCTGCACGTAGAAAACTGGAGGTCATATTTGTGTGCGATTCTGTAGAAATACCCCGGTTCTTCGGGTGTCACAGCAGCAGTCCTTCATTTTGTGAACAGAGAGGATGAAGTAGAGGAAGGAAGGAGGAAATGTTGTCTGAAGAAGTTAATGACAGAGACAGGAAACACCGGGATACTGCGTGTTTAGAACCAACTGCTGTTCTAGAACCAACACATTTTGAAGTCAAATTTGCTGTTTTTGTATAACAAATGTATTATTATTATTATTATTATTATTATACAAGTCCTGCTCCTGTCAGAGAACAGCAGTGGGTGATGTGGCACCACCTGTTGGACAGATATCTGATGTTAAATTATGATGACGTGATTCTTCACCATTGACATTTTTACTTCTGTTCACGTGACAGCAAAATGAAACAAAGGAAGAAGAAGAGAAAGGAACCAAAGAGCTGTCGGCAGAGGAGGTGCACACCAGGATAGAAGAGTACAACGGACAAGTCAGTGAGAATGGCATGAAACTGGTGAGTTCCAGGAACTGAAGTAAAAAACATGTTGGTGTTTTTTTTTCATTTAATAAGCATTTATTTTAACAGAAAACTAAAAATCATTTTTGTGATACCACTGTGCAACAATGTGCACCTCTTCTTCAAATACAGCATTGATGTCATTAATATACTGTATATTTATAATATAAATGCATTGAAAAACATTCACATTATCTGTGTTTAAAAATGTAAGTAAAATCTCAGATTAGATAGATTACAACTCTGGTTTAAGTTATACTATATTAGATTAGATTCAACCTGATCAGATTAGATTAGATTAGATTAGATTAGATTAGATTAGATTAGATTAGATTAGATTATCTGTGTTTAGAAATGTAAGTAAAATCTCAGATTAGAATAGATTAGATAGATTAC
>NC_024317.1:5253036-5255368 GCF_000523025.1 Cynoglossus semilaevis | reverse complement strand
ATTAGATTAGATTAGATTAGATTACTAATCACACACTTGGGAAATTGTTATGTTGCAGCAACAAAAATGACCTTGTAGAAAACTTATTGTGAAAAACTAAATTTAAGCCATTCTCATTACTGCACTACTGTCGTCAGAAGTGCGTCAGCTCAGCTGCTGTGTTGTAATAAACAGCCTTGGTGTGAAAATGTTTCCCTTTAATTTAGGTTGAGGTCTGAAGACTGATGAGTGTTTGGGGTTTGGTTAAAAAGTACTAAAGAAATAGCAACAGAGCCCGGCTACCAGGTGTTTTTACAGGGATTAGCCGTCATTTCCAAGAGATATTTTTTATTCAAGAATAAATCCTAACTCCCACAATCCTTTAATAGAATGTGACTCCGCTCTCTGTCTCTGTCCCAGGCCTCGGACGGCTCCTTCACAGGTTTCATTAAGGTCCAGCTGAGGCTCAGTCGACCCGTCACCGTCTCCAGTGTGGAGGCGCTGGGTGCAGAGGAAGCGTCCAAGCCGACCGAAGTCCAAAATCAGCCCCAGTCAGAGGAGCAGGAAGGCACAGACGGCGTGTCGAGTGAAAAGAGAACTTCCTTCTACCTGCCGAGTGACTGTGTGAAGCAGCTCCACATCAGCTCTCTGACCACCACCAGGGAGGTCATCCAGGGTCTGCTGAAGAAGTTCATGGTCTTAGACAATCCTCAAAAGTTTGCTCTGTACCGGCGGA
This sequence comes from Cynoglossus semilaevis, assembly GCF_000523025.1. Classification (NCBI taxonomy): domain Eukaryota; kingdom Metazoa; phylum Chordata; class Actinopteri; order Pleuronectiformes; family Cynoglossidae; genus Cynoglossus; species Cynoglossus semilaevis. Next base: position 5,254,653 of record NC_024317.1, on the reverse strand, counting down.
CTCACCGTGACGGACAGGGTGAGGAAGGAAAACCGAATCCACAGTTTAAATGCGGAAAGAACAACAAAAATGTTCATTTGTCTTTTCTCTGCGTGCAGATCTCTTCCAGAAGCTTCCTTTGAGCGAGCATCCTCTTCATCTGAGGCTGATTGCAGGTCCTGACCCACAGCAACTGAGTTTTGTCCTGAAGGAGAATGAGACTGGAGAGGTGGAGGTGAGGAAGTACTTTACGGTTAAACACTTTGAACTATGAATATTTGTTTTATCTATGTATACCGTAAACCTGTGTGTGGTTTTTCCAGCTGTTTCCTCCCTCAGCCCAAAAACATGCAGACTTAGTTTGTGTTTTATTTCTTATTGATTTCACATTTGTACTTTTGTAAAATATATGAAAATATTCTATAAGGCAGCGGTGGCTTAGTGGTTAAGGAAGCAGACTTGTCCAGGGATTTTATTTGACTCTTACCTAGACAACAGTGACTTTTTCTGTGTTTTTTTTTGCTCATTTTTCTTCTTCCTCTCACAGTGGCACGCCTTCTCTGTTCCTGAGCTACAAAACTTCCTGGTAATCCTGGAGAAAGAGGAGACGGAGCGCGTGCGGTCAGTGGAGCAGAAATACGCCGCGTACCGACGGAAACTACAGCAGGCCCTGCAACAACACGACCCCTGACGTCTCACCTGTCACTGGTCTCCAATCCAGGGAGAGACTGACCATCTGAATGATGACCCCTGAAGACCCAGTGAACTATTTGGAGACTGGAGCCGGGGTCGAGCTGGTCCCCCCACCCTCCGCAGTCACACACACACATACACAGAGACGTTCTCAGGACCCCGCCCCTCCACTCATTGTCCATACACACCCAGTCCCTCAGTAAAGAATCAGGGGGTTGTAGGGTGCCTGAGAGTCACCAGGGTGCGCTGTCTCCCCACTGTTGGACGTGTGGGGTTTTCATTGCCAAGGATACAGACTCTTCTGTGTGTGAGCTCATTGAGGACTGAGTGAATCACTGGTGTTTTTAGAGACTCTGCTGCTGCTGCTGCTACTGCAAGTGTTACTTATGCATGGGTGTCTCTTAGCTCATCCCTCTGCACATAGAGTTAGAATAGAAACAGAAGGCATGATGATATTTTTTTTTCTGCATCTCCCCCCGGGATGGAAGGACAATCATACTGTGTGTTCCTCTTCTCAGAAGTTTGATTTAAGAGTTTGTGATTAAGGCGTCAGAGCTGGAGTTCTGAATCTCTCTGGCGAGGGTTATTTGAAAGATTAAAAAAAAAAAAGTGGAATCTATTCTCTGATTTTTTTTTTCTCAGGGAGCAGGTGTTTAGGAGAAAGGAAACAGGAAAGATTAGCATGCTCCGCACAACTCCGCCTTATTTTAGCTCAGTTGGATTAGTGCTTCATTTTAAGGTGAGACGCTGTGTCGACGGAGTCAGGTGACACATCTGGAGTCTGACAGCTTCGATCACACACACTGTACTTATCACATTCACCCTCATTGGTTCCTAGAACCATTATTGAACTCCACCTGCAGGTGGAGGGAAAACCATTCACACACCTTTACAGGTTTAATTAGGGATGTTCAATATTAACGTTATGACGATATTGTCCAAACA
>NC_024317.1:5240426-5252959 GCF_000523025.1 Cynoglossus semilaevis | reverse complement strand
GACAACGTCTCAGGACTCCACAAAACCGGTAACGATCTTACTGATATTACATAATTGCGCTAATATCGGCCGACCGTTATTATCAGACATCCCTATGTTTTATAATTTGCATATACAGCTGTGGTACAGTATGGTGACTGTAACGGAATGTTGAAATGATATTTTTACACCAAAGCATAGAGGGATATACTGTATCTATTGAGAGGATTTTAAAGGAAAGAGAAGTATTTGAAGGAGGTATATGATAATGAAAGAACGACTCTTTTTGCACATATGAATGCAGGTCAGTGTATAACCCTAACCTCCGGGACTTGGCATGCATTTGTTTAGTTCTGTTTTGTTCTCCATCTATTTAAACACCTTCCACCCTCCACCATCCCCTCCCAAAAAAAGGTGAAAAATATGTAAAAATGGCTTTGATGTATTGATGCTTTGTTTGCAATGGGTATGTATTCTGTAGACACTGGACGAAGAGTGACTTGGTTTAATATGATACAATTTAAGACAAACATAATAATATACATTTTGGTATCAGTTCTGCTGTGTGTGTGTGTGTGTGTGTGTGTGCCTCATCTTAAACTGTGAGGAAAATGTGAATCATATTTGTCACCTCATCACCACGCCCTCTTCAGGCCAGGACATGAACGGTTACTACACACGTCATAAAATACTCCAATAAGTTCTGCAGAGTACACATCGTTTTGCCTAAGCTACTAGGCATCCAGGTTTTAAAATGAATGCACTGAACCAAAAACAAAAATATTTAAATTTTCTTTTTAAAACAAACATATTTCGCCTCTTCTTACCAGGCCTGATGGAGGCACATTATTTTCATTTAAACCAGTCCTTTTCAGCATCTTCACACACACAAAGCCCAGTCTGTTCTGCTGGCAGTGCCTTTCGTTCCATGTACCCCAGTGTGGTGTTTTAGCACACAGGTATCTGTTGTTTGGCTTTTTGTTTTTTTCTTGCTTTCCCATCCCAAATTTGTAACCAATGTGTACAGTGTGTGTCTCTGTGTGTGAGTGTGTGAGTGTGTCTGTGTTGTGTGTTATTTATTTCATGGCTCACGCCGTCCACATAATACTATGTGTAGGTTGTTGAGTCTTTAGAGTCATGCTTTTTTGCAATTCATTTTTTGGTTTAAATTTGAAAGAACTATGTAGAAATATATCTGTAGAACTGTACAAGATACAACGAATAAAAACTGTATCCTCCTTTTGGAATGTTATTGATACATTTTTAAATCAATGTTTCAGAAAAGTTTGCCACAAAGTTTGTTACATCACGGTCCATTTATTGATTTATTGATGATGCATAAAGAACCACCAGGGGGCAATAGAGCAATTGCTACCATGCAGAGAAGCGGTGGCTGTTGGTCTCACAAACAACCTTGTGTGATTTTGCTTTCGTGTTTCTCTCCCTCCGTTATGCCTTCCCACCATAACGTAATTTGATTTTCTTAGACGGTTTATCTATGCTGTTGAAGGTGTAATGAGGTTGTGTCCATTCCTGTTCTGCTTTTTTATTTAATGACCTCCAACACCAGGTATAAGGCCAACAAACCCACAGGTGTTAGTGTCTGTCACTGTCTCAGAGACCAAATACAGCCCGATCACCACGACCTCCCCCCCACCCAGCGCCACCCACGGGTTGCTGTAGGTAGGTTTGCACCTGGTCCCATCTGTTGCTTTGGTTGTAAATCCAACGGCTGTGATTAGCATTGACATACTGTTACTTCTTGAACTATTGAGATGAAGTATAATCAGCAGATCAGTTTTTTTGGCACAGACCTCCTACCCTTTATGCAGCACTGTCTAAAATACTTTACATGAGGCCAGATGGCCTTAAAGGCTGGCTGCTGCCCACGGGACCACTTAAAACTGTGTCAGTCTTCTTATTTATGGCGGCAAATATAGAAAGAGCCCCTCTTCTCACCTCTGAGAAAGCACTAAGATTAGCATCACCCTCTGCCCAGTATGTATCACCGGCTGAATTTAGCCCGTTCCCCTTCTCATGCCTGCCCGGTCTCACTTCGTCTGTCCTGCCCCAAATATATCTAGACATGTATAGATCTCCATATCTTCTCCAGTTTCAATCTGCGGTGTAGCTTTCCTGACGGAGTTTGCAAACTAAAAGACCAACACAGGAAAGGTCTTCTCGGACCTCAGGCTGCTGTTTTCAACATCTCTTAATCTCTCCTCCTTATTTATAAATCATTTTAGGGATCCTAATGATTCATCATATGTCATGAGTTATAAATGACTTCATCTGCATCATCTAATTATTGTGAAAAGGAGGGAGACAAAGCAAACATTAGGTTTAAGTAAAAGATATATATGCATTTAAAATTAAACAAAATATAAACAATACTTAGGTTATGAGACCCTAAATATGACCAAGTTTTTACAGTGTCATTACATGAATCTATTATTTATTTCATGTATTTATTCATTTATTTTACAAATATATTAATACAATCAGAAATAACATCAAATGTTTATAGAAATGTGTCTTGTAATTGCTGTTTGAATGACATATTTGTAACAATAACACCAAAGGGGTCTTTTATTATAGCCTAAGTAGTATTTATTGTTATTTTATATCAACATTTTATTATTATAGGAGGTCGACATGGGCAGAATTATTTCTCTGATTTCTGTTTATTGTTATTAAAAATGTTTTAATTCAATTTCTAGCATCTGTTACAGTTAGCAGGAACGGTGTTACATGTACAAATTGGCCTCTTCTGTTTTTACAGTGATATGCCACGTAAACGATAAGAAATTGATTCATTTGTGTATCTATATAATCATGTAATAAAACCACAGTACTTAAAACTATACGCAACGATATGGAATTAACCCGTTAACCAATATTTTGCGGCTTGATAAACGTTTTTTTAGTGGTATAATGAAGAAACGGCTCTAATTTATCCAATGATGCAGTGTGTCAGTTGACCACTGTGCGTCGCCCTCCTGCCCTTTGTATTGCTGCTAAGCTCCGCCCCCTGCTCGCTGCTGACCACAGGCTGAGTGAAGACGCCCTTAGCAACAACTCGCAGCTGCGTCGAATAAGATCCTCCTGTGGCAGAGAAGAGGGATTAAACACTGTCGCTTTGTAACCCAGAGTCCAGGTAAAGCTTTGCCACTACAGAGAGATGCTCCTGTTGATGACCACACCTAACATGGGTCCACTGCACAGCTAGCCGTATCGGGCTAGCCGAAGTCAAAAGAGCTGTCCGGGAGGAGAACATCACCACTGGGGCTTTTCGCCGAGTGGCGGCGTCGCTGTTTGCCAGCAACAAAGACAGTAAACCGGGAATAAGCACGGGAATGCTGCACTGGATCGCCTCACTGCAGAGACAGAGAAAGGAGAGGGGAACGCGGGTCAGAGCACCGAGTTGTAGCATTTGGACTCAGACTATTTTTTACCAGAGGGAGCGGCGACCGGGCGGAACACAGTGTTTGTGGCTGTGCGAGCTAGCTGGCTAGTTAGCAGAGAGAAACGACCCCCACCGCCTCCTGCTCAGCCTTTTCAAGGCTACTGTCAGCCCGCTGAATACACCCAAACTCTGTGGTTTCGATAAATCGAGGATAAATTATAGACAGAATCCATTCAAGAAGAAAATAGGTCAGTCGAAACCAAAGCTCAGCGGTACCGGGACTGCAGTCACCAGCAAACAACAATAACATCCACGACGCTGTTGGCAAAGTTTGCAACAACATTTTTCCTATCGTGAACATCCACTTTCCATCTTTATTGTTCTTTAAATTCTGGATGTTTTTCCCCTCTTCGGATGCTGGCGTCAAGTTTATAATTTGCAGTCATGATGATAATAAGCAGAAAACCAGAGGGCCCAATAGCAACAGGTAACTACAACACGATCGTAAAACTTTTGTTTACCTATCTTTAAAATGATCGAGGTCATGTTTTTGTTGAATACGGATTCATTTTCTGTTTCTCACTGGGTCAAGTATTGGATTCACATACTGCTCAGCTCCTGGCATTTACGAAAATACCACGTGCCTTAGTTTGCGCTGAGGTTTCTGTTTTGTCTGCGTCTCTCCTTGTCCGTGAAGCTCCTCCGTCATTACTTCTATCCTTAGAGCTTAAAGTTTGGCATCATGCTTCAGATCCTTGAAGACATTGCGCCTCTATCTTCGAGGAAAGTTTTGGAAGTCTAATTCTTCACTTTAATCGCATATAGTGCAGACTTCTGGTTTTTCTTTTACACCTTTATATCCCACCGAGGGACATGTGACTGCAGGCAGACAAAAAGAACGCAAAGTTATAAACGAGAATGGAAACATTTGACTAGATCTCTGAAAAATAATGATCTGAAATGCAAACAAACTAGATTTGTTTTTCATACATGACCAAAACAAATTGCTACAATGTCAAGTTGTCTCTAATAAAGTCCAAAAAGTGATAACCTACAGGTGGCAGTAATGCAACAAAAGTTTGACGTTTGTCATTAGAAACTTCAAAAGAAGAAAAACTGGAAAACTTGTTTTTGTCTTAAAAAAATCCATTTAGTTGACATTATTTAAAGCATCACAAATAGTTGCTGAACGTTTTCTCAGTCATTAGTTAGTTGACTTAAGACTTCAGAAATCCCAAAACAAGAAGTGCTTTGTGTTGAAGGTCTGACATTTTCTACATTCGTCAGGATAGAATATTGAGTATTAATGATCATCATCATAGTTACTGTTGCAGTGATGTTATGGAAAAATACACCTGAAATGTCACTCTAGGTCAGTCTGTGAACATGTATTAGTCAGATGTCACAAGACTCCAGATGTAAACATGTTTTGGGTTTTTCTTTTTTTGCTGTTTTGATGAACAAACGTTCACTGTGTGATGAGCCACCGCGACTGTGCAACGTTAAACAAAAGTGATATCACCGTAACTGTCATGTGATGTTGTCGTTGCATAATACAGGCATTTTCCTTGTTCCTATGTTTGCTGTGTCAGACAGATATTAAGCTCTTGGAAACTGAACAGCATTACCAAGCCCCCACTCACATGTACCATATTGTGTATGCTCGTTATAATATCTGTAAATAGATGCTTTGTCCAAGATACCAGGAAGGGGAAGACAAAGGCCGTCTTCACCCCACTGAGCTCCCACTGACACGTTCAATGACACATGATCTGCACTGTGTACTTGATTCCTTGAACCTTGTTCTGTGGTCTTTGCTGTGCAGTAGAATGGGGGGGTGAGGGGGGGGGGTAATACTGATGGAAGTTGAAGCACCAGCTGGACGAAGTGGGCTGGATGTTTGGTTACTTTTGAAGTCTGCACATTTATTTATTTATCTTTTTCCATGTAAGACACTTTGCTCAGACAACACCAGCAGTGACGTACAGACGGTTCAAAGCCCCTGCTGAGTGATTATAGGTTAGCAGGAGTCTAATGGTGTCTGCAGCGCTCGATACCTGTGTGTGTGAAGCCTTAATGTCTGTGTTTGCGTTACCGCTCAGAAATGTTACATCTGGATGTATCTAAGCACTAAGTCCAAGTTGTCCCAGAGCTGTTCTGTTGACACACCAGCACAAAGGACATAGACAAGGGACATCGGTCACGTGGCTGTACCAGCCTCAGGGGCTGCTCTGAGAACAGAACAACCCTGCAGAAGGTTTACATTTGACAAAGAGTGAACCAACACAGCAGCTCTGTAAACGATCTGCATTATTTCAGATGCTCAGACAGCAGTATATCAGAGTGATGGGCTTCGTTGACAAGTTAAATGGAGCAGCAGGTAGACGAGGGTTTGTCATTTGAGTAACATGGTCCCCTCTGTAGTCCCAAAGCCTCTCTTGTCCAGCTCCTCTTCCCCATATCACCTGACATTCTGCATTTGGCTCCGTGCCACGAGAGGTGAAGGCACGCACGGCCCTAATGAACCACGAGCACTGGCATCTCCGCATTTGAGATCTATTTCTGAGCACACCTGGTGTGTGGACTACATGACTCGGTCCGAATGGACAGATGGGCAGACGGGAAGATGCTGTCGTCAGAGACGCATCTGTTACCCCCATTAGGCCAATAATACCACTTGCAGTGCTAGCGATCTGAGACTGTAAGCCCTACCTAAGCTGGTCGGGTCAGGGCTCTGGCCCAGAGTCCTTCTATTTGAACCTTGTGAAGTGAATGGTTTGGCTGCTACTAGCAGCGGTTTGACAGTTAGCAGAACTGTAGCTGATGCTTTGTACATGACCTGTGGTCTAACAGTATCAGTGTGGATTGTGTTACACAGAAACAATCTTGTTTGTTTTATGTTTTATGTGTATCAGCAGCCAGAGGTTACCTGATGAAATAATCAATGGGACTTGATTTGTACAAACAATGGAGAAATTGTTCTCTGAGACAAAGATTAGTTAGCTACTGTCACCGCATCTGTGTCTGTCGTAGACCTGACAGTTCCACTTTATCACACTGACTTGTTTGTTCTTGTCTGTTTGTCCTCCCAGCTCGTCACGGTGACGGTCTGTATGACTCGTACATGAGGACCGACCACATCCTTAAAGATGAAGCAGATACAAACAGTCCGTCCGGGCTGCCCCCAATGCCCAAACACACTGTAAGTATAAACACACACACACAAAACCGTATTTCCTGTGGTGACGCACACTCCTGTTTCTTAACATCCTGTTCCTTGGGGAGAGAGATTCCCCTGGTTCTCCCTTCTTAGATATGTGGTGTGCTCTGTTATTATTCTCACTGTCTTCTACCAGCTGTGCACCTTAGCTCCATTGTTAAATGTGTTTCTGTGGCTAATATTGATTGACCTGATGACCTGTGGTCACATTAGCCTGCCTAAATCTCTTCCTTCTGCATGCACCAGATGAGGCGTTACGATGAGGAGTCATTTTCTGTTCGATATAAATCCAGCGTTCCCTTAACGTTCATGAGGATTAGCAGGACATCCCACTTTGGTGTGTCATGAATAGTGCAACGTCTTGTGTCGTGTTACTGTGTTGCATTAGAAGAGAATAAAAATAGAAAAGGGTTTGTATGAAGAAAAGGAACAAATATGCAGTTTGTCAGCACCGGGAAAAAATAAAAATAAATCACACCATCTTTCTTTATATTAGAGTGTAACGTTACAGTGTTATTATTAAACAATATGAAACACATTGTTGTAGTTGACAGTGTTGACTGGTCTTTAAAGTAGATAAATCGTCCAATCAGGACTCCTTTCTTTAATAAAGTTGATTCAAAACCACCTTGAACTTGGAATAATAATTTTAGGCTGATGATAAAAATGAAACACTGACATTTGAAACGTTGAACATACCAATGTCAGAAAGAATATTTGCTAAACTCTAAATGACCTTAAATGCATCTGTATGTTGTACTTTACACTTTGAGGCCTATTTGTTTTATTAAAAAAATAAAAAACTGACACAAACGCCTCAACGAGTCTCTGAAAATGTCAAATCCTCGTCCTCCGTCCTGTCCCTCACATGTTGTCAGAGGAGGGGGTGGGAAATGGCTGCTTTGATATATTGTAAAGATTTATTGGGCTTGGGAAAATGTGACCCAGAAACAAAATCACTAATCAACCGCCCGTCTCACCCGTCTCCCTCTCTTGTCTCGTGCCATCCCCTTTCATGACCCATGTAGGAATGTCTCTGTTCCAGTCCTGTCCTGCGTCCTTTGTGTTTTCAGTGGTGCTCACTGAGGTGTTGACTGACAGTAGTTTGTCCCAGTTCATCCAGCGTTAGCACAGCTCTGCTAAAGTCATAAAAGCATTTCACCCCCAGCCTGTTAAACATGGATCAAAAACCATTAGAGTTCTGATATATTGATTATTTTAAGTTAGAGTAAATGATCAAACCACGGTCTGGTAACCCTCTGAGTGGAACACCACCGCAGGTGCTTTATGTCAGCCGCCCTGACTTTGGTGTGGAGATAAATGTGCCACAGAAGTGTTTGTGTGTCACCTCCATGTGTTGGTGTGTGTGTGTGTAACCCTGTGTGTGCTGCCACTGCCGAGGGATGAAGAAAAGCATACTTATGTGTTTCTTTGACAGCCAGGAGATTAGCTCTCCTCCATCTGTTGCACCGTGCAGATTTGCGCCCAGGCGGCTGTAAACCCTCAGTTTATCCTTTGTTAAAGAAGATACACTCGGTGTTTGTTGTCACTCTGACAAGTCAGGTCTGACTTCTGAATGAACCCCCAATACCTGCACTCACTGTCTGTGAACAGTCCAACAGTTATTGCTGTAGATGTTTTTTTTAATGTCAGCGTTTACATCTGTGTGTTCAGCGAAGAGGATCAATTTCCGATTGGTTGTATTTGAAGCACAGGCTTCAACGACAGCTGCATGGAACTCTGGGTCAACAAACGGCCTGTTGTGATAAGTTTATACCGTACGGTTACATGTATGGAAACCCGTCCAGCATTCCACCTCTATTTTAAGACTAACACTTAAAACATAAACACGCTGAGCCAAGATCTCCCGCGACACATGTCAACACCTACTTTTAATGTATGCTCGGTTCTTCTTCTATCGTCTTTATCAGATGACACGGGTTAAGCCACAGACCTGCTGTGTTTACAAGTTTGTAGTCAGCTCCACAGGGCAGCAGGCAAATATTAGGAGCAAACATTTGGCCCTCCTTTAAATGGGTCACTCTGCCATTCATCTGACACGGAGAGAGCAGACTCCTTTTGACATCTGCCCGAACTGATCCCATCTGATCTAGACGGTGCTAAGCCCAGAAACACTTTGCGCCCATTCTCACATCCGATCACACAAACCACACACTTCTGTGGTTTGATGACACGTTCTGAAAATGGACCAGAGACCTCAGCTGACATCCAGTGACCTGGTGTGGGTTCACTTTTTAACCATTTAGGATTTACCAGCTCCAAAAGTCCCGCTGATGTCACTTGATGTTAGTTGATTTCTTATTTCTGATCTGGAAAATGTACATTTTTACAGTATTCTCTCTCTCTCTCTCTCTCCCTCCCTCTGTCTCTCTCTCTCTCTTTTTGTCGCTGACCCACAAAAACCTAATTTTGTCCTGATGGACACACATGGTGCTGTTGTGCATTTAAATGTGCGACCTGGGCCGTGGCAGGTGTGAACGGTTGTTCTAGACTCAGCGTGTAAATCAAATCACTCAGGACGAATCGTAATTAAAGGTCTGAACTGGACCAGGGAGAGCCTTATATGCCTGACTGGTAATGGGAAGGCAGTGCTGAGTTTATGTCATGTCTTATTAACAGCCACACTGCCTCCACAGTTTAAGAGTATAATTACACTTTAATGACTGTGTTTTCCCTTGTGCTCCATAATCTTGTGGAGGCTTCTTTCCGCTGATGACAGAGAAAGAGAAGGAGTGAGACGGCCGGTCAGGAAGGATGTATTCCTGAGTGAGCTGAAATAAAAACTAAAAAAACTAAGTAAACTCGTGTAACCTTTTAGATTGTCTTAGCAATCTTTGTTCATTCTAAAGAGGTTTTACCTGGCTTTGTTGGTGCAGTGGCAGTACTACAGTATGACCTTAAAGTAAACAAACGTTCATTTGACATTAAAATGGTCCATTTCTCTGACCTGTCATTTTCCTTTGTGACAAATGGAGTTTTTAGGCTGCTGCCTTTGTACTGTCTTGTTTATTCTACTGCCAGACACACACTATCTCTAATTGGATCTCTGTTTACATGTCCCGCCTTCTAAGCAGCATGCGTAGCTCAGATTGGCTCTCGCCCTCATCTGTTCGTTTGGGTTTGTTAAAGAAGGGTTTGACCTCCTTGTTTTATTTGACAAATAAATAGATTACGTTACGCCGGTCCCTATTCCTCAGGTCAGCAGCTCATCAACTGTGGCCAAGAAATGTGGGCAGCTAACAGCTAACAGCTAACAGCAACACACTCAAACATGTATTAATGATTTAATATAGGTGATACTGGTAGCTTCTGTTTTGCCCGTGGGTTTTCTTGTCTGTTCTTGTTGTATAAACGACTGGAGCTGCTCAGCAGTCGGGCACAGTCACAGCCACAGCCTGGAACTCCTCTTCATGCATTTGTACAGAGATAGGATTTGGATTTTGCCCTGATGAGAAACATTGTTGCTAAATCGAAATGGAAATTTTCTTGCTAGGCTCGGCACAAATTTGTGAGCTATGACTCATTCAGAGACTGAGCCTTTGGTAGAGGTATGTTATTACACCCCGTCCTGTTACCAGGTAACCTCGTACTGGAGGAGTCCATCTATGAGATCATTTTAATTAGTTTCTGTGTGAATAGTTTGTGGTGCAGTCATTAGTACTTGTATATTTGATGTTTCTCAAACCAATAAAACAATTTCAATTAAGTTTTTGCATCTATACATGGGCTCAATTGAAAAACTAAAGTGCTGTTTTACTTTAAAACACTTTCAGACGATGTATCAACTTCATCTAACAATCTTTGATTGTTTTTCGTGTGTTGCACTGCGGCTTTGATTGAATTGTAAAGTTCAATATCCTTCCTTTCTCTCCTACAGGTGGTCAGTAACAAAACGGTTCTGAGGGATCAGGTATCTGTGCGAGGTGGACAACTGAAGGTCAAGTACCTGTACGAAGACTCGACCAACAACCGCAAGATCAACGCTATAACCACAGCCTCCACACACAACAGTGGGACCACCGGTCAGCCGCCCAGTAAACCTGCCCTGGTTCCCAGCCTGTCCAAGGAACACAGTGTTGATAGGTGAGGTGACGACCACGATGATGAAGTGTTGGGGGGAAAAAAAAGTATCCGTTTCTTAATGAATTGTGTGTCGATGACAGCACTGAATCCAGCAAGGGCTCCACTGAATCCTCCGGCACGCAAGGAGTCGGAGGCAACAGCGGCAAGATGTGTGGTCCGCTCACCCCTGACCAGGCTCTGAGGCTGTACCGATCTCAGCTGACCTCCTTGGAGCAGACGGAGATCCACTCGTACCAGGACATCTACTTTGTGGGACCCAATGCAAAGAAGAGGCCCGCTGTTGCTGGTGGCAACAACAACTGTGGCTACGACGACGAACAAGGAGGTTACATTCACGTCCCGCACGACCACCTGGCCTACCGCTACGAATTCCTGAAGGTGACACGTTTGGAAATCCTGTGTGACTAATACCACCTGATTTTTTATTTTTTTTTTGTGAATTAAATACTGATCTTCTTCTTGGTTCCTTTTAGATCATTGGTAAAGGAAGCTTTGGCCAGGTTGCCAAAGTCTACGACCACAAGCTGCAGCAGCACCTGGCCTTGAAGATGGTGCGCAACGAGAAGCGCTTTCACCGACAAGCGCAGGAGGAGATTCGCATCCTGGAGCATTTGCGCAAGCAGGATCGAAACGGCACAATGAACGTCGTGCACATGCTTGAAAACTTCACCTTTCGCAATCACATCTGTATGACTTTTGAGTTGCTGAGCATGAACCTTTATGAGCTGATCAAGCGCAACAAGTTCCAGGGCTTCAGCCTGGCCCTGGTCAGAAAGTTTGCACACTCAATCCTTCAGTGCCTGGAGGCCCTGAGCCGACACCGAATCATCCACTGTGACCTCAAGCCAGAGAACATTCTGCTTAAACAGCAGGGACGCAGCGGAATCAAGGTAAGACACCGGAGGCAGCAACATCTTCTCAACCTCCAGGGGTGACGTTCACTTACACAACTCTCTGTTGTCCTTTTTCCCCATCCAGGTTATTGACTTTGGCTCCAGCTGTTTTGAACACCAGCGTGTTTACACCTACATCCAGTCTCGTTTCTATCGGGCTCCAGAGGTGATTCTTGGCTCACGTTACGGCCTTCCTATCGACATGTGGAGCTTCGGCTGCATCCTGGTTGAGCTGCTCACCGGTTACCCTCTGTTCCCCGGAGAGGATGAAGGTGACCAGCTGGCCTGTGTCATGGAGCTCCTGGGAATGCCTCCCCAAAAGGTTTTGGAGCAGGCGAAAAGGGCAAAGAACTTCATCAACTCTAAGGGTCACCCTCGCTACTGTGGCACCAGCACGCTGCCCACGGGCGCCACGGTGCTGACAGGTTCTCGCTCCCGCCGCGGGAAGATGAGAGGCCCTCCCGGTAGCAAGGAATGGAGCGCTGCTCTGAAGGGCTGCGAGGACCCCACCTTTACTGACTTCTTAAAGAAGTGTTTGGACTGGGACCCCTCATCTCGCCTCACCCCCAGCCAGGCCCTCAGGCATCCTTGGCTTTATCGCAGGCTGCCAAAGCCCATGCCTGGAACAGAGAAGAGTCCGGGGTCCGTGGTAAAACGACTCCCTGAGCACCACAGCACCTCCTTTCCATCAATCATGGCCAAAGGTGGGGCAGGATTAGGCACCACAGCTGCCAACCACAAACTGAGGAGCAACATGATCGGAGACTCAGGAGAAGCCATACCTCTTCGTACAGTCCTGCCCAAGCTGGTTTCCTAGAGAGGGTGGGGGTTGATAACATCTCTTTTCTCCATCCAGACCCTCCTCATCTGCACTCGTGCGGGAGGGGGGGGGGGGCAGAGGGTCGGGGGAAAGATACCAAGGGTCGGAGCG
>NC_024317.1:5238532-5239580 GCF_000523025.1 Cynoglossus semilaevis | reverse complement strand
CCCCCCCCCCATCGGCCCTGGGGGGGGGGGGGGGGGGGGGTCAGAGTGTCGGAGAAACGTTACCTAGGTTTGAACTTGTTTGTTCTTTTATTTGTTTTCTACTGTGAGGTGTCGACACCCCCAGTTCCCGGTTTTTATTATTAGCTAAGCAGAGGAAGAAAGAATCAATGAAACACTCAAAAAAAAAATTTTATACTGATGTTTTTAGAGCGGCTGTGAAGTTTCTGTGCGCAGCCCAGAAATAAGGTTTGATTTTAGAAAATGCTTTTTGAAAGAAAAAAAACTCTTTGTGTGACGAAACAACTTCTGAACGTGAGCAAAAAATGTTTTTAACCTGCGTGTGTTTTCACGCAAGTGTGGTGTTTTTAGCAGAACTCACTCCAGCACACCTTCACTGTTACCTGCCTCACTACACACTCCTAAAACACTCACCGCTCCACCCTTTCTGGGGCAATCACTTCTATAGGCGACACTTAAAAGGGCTAAAGGAATCATTCTTGTCAGACAGTAAACAACGATTTGCTCGACAAATACAATTTACTGGGAGAAAAAAAAAACAAAAAAACATTTTTTAATATTTCGGCCCTGACAGACCCTCCCCACACCCATCCAAACTAAATGCTTTTGTACCGTTAACAAGGGACTATGTTTTGAACAATTACAGAAAAAAACATAAATATCCAGCAATAAGTCAGGCAGTTTCTGACTAAATGTTTTTACTGTCCACTCTTTACGACCAGATCTGATCTACCTTTCCTGATGCCTGGTGCTTAAATGTCAGCTGGTTTTAGTTTTAAGTGCTTTAGCTTTGTGGTGCTGGGAGCCATGGAGAGGGCAACCTATTTACAGCCCCATCCTTTCCTCTGTTCCTCCAGTGGAAAGAGGGGTGGGGGCAGAGGGGCAGCAGGTCCAACTGGAACCCTGTCACACAGGTGTCACCACAACGCCCAGTACTTGACACACACACACACACTGGTTTGCGTGCGACTGCAGTGTGATGCAGTCCAAGCTGAAGTGGTTGCACACGAGGGCGGTCGGCCAGGAAGCA
>NC_024317.1:5224180-5238493 GCF_000523025.1 Cynoglossus semilaevis | reverse complement strand
TAGCATCGGTGCATAATCTCAAATGTGAGAGTGGCACAAAACAACAAGAACCAAGAAGTGAAAATGAAGAGAAGTATGTTTAATATGAGCCAAGGCGGCGGCGTCGTCGTCGTGTTGTTGTTTTTCCTCTGGAGAGCGGTCTGAGAGGCGACAGACGGGCCAGTGACAATGTAGGGTTTAATGGTACTGCAGAAAGAAATGTTACTCAGGGAGACAAACTTGATACATCCCTTAATCTTATATTAGCTGTGTTACACTTTCAGTCACAACTATGAACGTACGTACGTGCATGCAGTTCTGTTCACTGAGAGCGAGAGAGTCCGAGTGTGTGTGTGTGTGTGTCTGCAAACGGGGTCTGCATGCTGCACAATCTGACCTAGATTATCTCTCCTCCTCCTCCTCCCCCACCGCCGCCTTCTCCCTCTGTTTATTTTTATTTTTTTTTATCTCACCCCGAATCATGTAGAACCTCTTAAACTCCTACGTCAATATATATTAAATTATGGTGCTGTCCGAAATCCACACAAACACGGTGCATGTTATTACGGACCACACAGCTCCCAGGTGTTCACCCCCCTCCCTTGTTTCCTCAGTGAAAGTGTCAGGGATTTCCACTCTGTCTCCGTATGTTTTTCCGTTTTTATAGAAGTGATTTTTATTGCTTTTCACTCCAGAATATCAGAAATGCAAGTGAATTAAAAGAGAAAATACTGTTGTCCTGTTGTACTAGTGGTGAGCATAAGTGGGAGGGTGCATGAAATCAAGACCTGTTTGTCAGACTGAGTGACGATGAAAAGAGAAACTGTACAGTAACCAAATGAAGTTGTAATAGTTTCTTTTTCTAAAGAAAATAAAAAAAATGATTATTAACTAAAAAAAATCCCATGGTCCAATGGTGGTGATTTGTCTCTTAATTCTTGGTTGGAGAAATGTTGCCAGTGTTGACCTACCACACAGGTGTTCAGTGTCTGCTGAGTGGGAAAGGATCTGTGCTCATTAACTAGAAACAGAGTGTCATTCAACACAGTTCTCTGAAATTGTTGTTTTTTCTTTTCTTCTAGTAATCAGTTGGTGAATAAACCAAACGTCCTTTACTTGAAGACCTTGTAACCGGAGCTGTTACTGTGATCTAAAACCTGGGCCTCGACACTGAGTCACATCCCTGTGACACAACTTCAAGTCAGTGTGTGATAACTGACACGGCCGTGTTGTCATGTACCACCATGAGCGTCATGGTCATAAAACTGAACTGTATCTGGGTCACATGGTCTTATGTGGATAAGATCCATAGCAATTATTGGGGAAAAAAAGATTAATCACAGAATAACTGTGATTATTCATGATTAATTGCATAGCAATTATTGGGGAAAAAAAGGATTAATCACAGGATAACTGTGATTATTCATGATTAATTGCTAGTACAAAAACAGCTTTTTGTTCCTGAGAAATCCAAATGCTGGAATTATTAATATGGAAAAATGTCAAGGAAACTAATCAAAACAACAGGAGCAGGTATAATGATCTTACCCTGGAAACTTCATTGAGTTTCCGACCCTGGTGAGAACTAAAGGGACAGCAGTAAGCCTTAAGTAGCTTTGTCTGCAGGCTAACTTAGGTTATAGGTCTGTAGCGGCAGCTGCGTCCACCCTGCTGAGACTTCTGGGACATCTGTCTCGTTAGGTAACTTACAAAGAAGTCATTAACCAAGTTCAGGTGCTCGGTGTGGCCATTCAAAAACACTGGAGATGACAGGCAGTTCATTAACTCGGAGCAAGTTAGTTGGACAAGAAATCAACTCTTTTAAACCATTAATTTAAGTCAAGTTAAAAATTACATTTTGAATTTCTAAAAACATTTGACTGGAATATAATATATATAGAAATGTAAATACAGTCATTGTTGTACTGTTGTATGTACAAATATTATTGAAAACCCAATTCAATTAAAAAAACAAATCAAATATTTTGGCAAGAGAATAAAAATCCAAACAAACTTACTTTTTGTGTAAGTTAGTATCACCCCATCCTCCTCAAGATTTTGTTTATGTACCGAAACATTCAATAAACATTGATGAAAACAGCCCTACACCGTAATAACATCTAAATTCACCCTGGCATTTTTGCCTTATTAGCATCCAATCTGGTTGCGTAACAGAGCAGCTGCAAAAACTGGGGTGAAGAAAAGAGTGGGCTCAGAAGATGACTCCCTGGTAATAATGACGCCAGTCTGATCATCATCTCCTGTGACACCGGTGATTCATGGATGTTTACACTTGCAGGCGTTTGTCCTGAGGGAAGATAAAATCAAGTTTCTACAGAGAGCGGAGCGACCGGTTCCTCCACATCAGCTGTAGAGAAGAGCAGCGAGAGAACAAGAGGCAGAGGAAGGCAGTTGGGAATGTAAACTGGAATCTGACACAGGTGCTAAAAAAGCTGGCTGCTGTTTGAAGTTTGAAAAACGCCACACTGCAAATGTGGGCGGAGATCATTGTCATGTGTATTTTAATAATTACAGGCTTTTGCGATTACTGCGCTTAAAAAAACAAAACAAAAAAACTAACAATGGTTCGTCTGAAACCGGTTTTCTTTGCAAATTTTTTTTTTAATCACTCACACCTCAATGTCAACAGTTTGGACGAAAAAGAAGAAAGACTGTTTTTTGTGTTAGAATACAATTCTACCTAATTACTGTTCTTTGTGTTAGAATACAATTCTACCTAATGGCGCCTCTAGTGGCAGCTTGTGTGGGTTGCAAAGAGTCACACTGAATGTCTCAGTGGCGAGATGAGATGAGACAACAACCCTTTTCTGTTGAGGCTCATTTAACCGACATTGTTTGTTAATTTGCTCTTTCAAACGTGGACATAGTGCGGCTCAGGGACGGATCACTGGAGAACTGAACGTCTCATTTGAAAATGTGCCGTTAGCGTAGAAGCTCTGCTCACGTTCTGTTCACTCAGCTGTGTTAACCATGTAAAACGTTTCTTTTTTCTGAAACAAACGACTGTCTCTGTGTTTTTGTCTCCCCCTCTCTCTCCATTGGCTCTTCGTTCTTTCGCTGTAAAAGTAGATTAGATCAATCCCATTAGGCAGCGACCCAGTCGCCTTCTGACCAGATGGTCTAAAGCTCCTTCGTCCCTGGATCCACTTTGACACACTGACTTCTACATACGGTATATTCTGAACCGCACGCGTCTCTCCTCTCATTGTGTCTTTTTGTATTCTGCACTTTTCTCCTCCCACCCTCCTCTCACCCCCCTCCCCAACCTTCCTCGTCCTCTTCTTCAATCCCAAGTAGGATTACAGCAGGATGTCTGATTGTGACTGTTTCCGTGCTGAGCCACGGTGCAGTTAGTCATTTGGTTTTATTTGCATAAATATAAAGTGTATAACGTTTTTCTCACCATAGGATTTTGTTGTGGTCACACTAGAGACAGAACAAGACAGGGTCCACTCCCCTCAGTCAAAGTGTGACCTGGAGTCTGCTCAGCACTACTTGAAGATTGCACCCCATTGTTATACTTATACTGCTAGTGTTCAACATAATATTATAATAATGATTATAATAATTATTATTATATTGTTCTTTAGCCTGTTGTTTTGAAACATTTTCAGATTATCTTTAAATGAAAAAAGTAAAGGGATATGACTGGATTTTTTTTAAAAATGAAGTAAATTAGTAAAACTGAAATGCAATTATTTCACTGCGACCCCGGTACCAAATGACCTACGGACCGATACCAGTCCCCAGACCAGGAGTTGGTGATACCATGCTGTAGTTTATTCAATAGCAGGTGAACAACATGTTGAGTCTGTATTGTCTGTATCTCTGGAAGTGGAGTTTGAAGGTGAGGCTCATTATTGTATTCAGACTAATCCGAACGACTTACCTGTCTTCTCAAACTGACAGCGTTACCCCGGGGGGTAGAAACTGGGTTAGGATTTGTTGATTCATGCGTGTGCTCGTAAAGTTCACTACGTCGTGTGGACTGAGTGATCTCCATGTCACTGTGAAGGAATCTTTACCTCCAACAGATACTTTACCTCCAGCCTCTTCCTCAACAGTCCTTACTTCATTTCTACTGACAATACAATCTCTCTCTCTCTCTCTCACTCTCTCTCTCTCTCTCTCAGCCGTACAAACACCCCTGCCCCCCCACACCCCACATTGGTAGGTCACAGAGTACAGTCACACATCAGAACTATGTGTGTCTCCTGGCTCGGGGCCGTTGGGACAGCTGAGGTACGAGGCAGGCAATGGCTGCAGATACACACTCACACACACACCATATAAACACACACACAAAGGCAGACTTCAGCCCACTGTTCCTTACTCACACAATGACACAGTCAGTGCTGAGCTCACACTATAGTCACACAAACACACACACACACGTATACAACGCAGCACATGTCTACACAGGCCGAACAGATGCAAATGTTTTGGAGAGGTGGAGTTGTGCTCCAGGCACATTTGCCCACCCAACCCTCCAATCTACATTCCTGACAGACAGCAGGGTAGAGGAGCTGTGCCCGTCACCGAGCTGTGGTGTGTTTTCCCCCCCGCATGAGGCGTTCATCCCGCCCCCCCTCCCAGACCTTTAACAACTCCTGAGTGGCTGCTGATCCAGCCGTCTGCCTGTCCCTACAGTAACTGTGTTTTCTGCCTACCTCCACATTTAGGTTTTCAGGTTTCTTGTCTTGTTTATATGACCCGGCTGGGTCAGATCTGAGACAGGAATAGAGGATGAGTCATCGCCCTGTCTTTGGAGACGTATCTGACTGTCTGTCTCTTTCTCTATACGCGCGTCTGCTTATGTGTCTGTAAGTGTGCATGTGTTTTTACAGTTGTGTTTTCACACCGGAGCCACGGGTAGCTGATCTGCCTAGCAACGCTGGGTTTTGCAAGTGTTTCACAGTTTCTTTTTTTAAAAGCACCGACTTCAAAAACCAGCTCTGGTCTTTACAAATATATTTCACTAAATCAGTTAAAAATCTACTTATCATATGAACCTTATTTATATTAATACTGTGTTAATGTTTTATTGTATTATATTTACACACACACACGACTGAGCCTGTAATATCTTAGCCTTACGTGCAGCTATAGGAAACACATCTTTTATAATTTTTGTATTTTTATTACTGCACCATTGATCTTAAAAATCCTATTTTTAAATATTTTTTAAAATTATTTTATTGTCTTCTATTTGTTTTTTGTCATTAGCTTTATGTGTGATATTGAAAGTGTCCATTTCCCCATTGTGAATATATTGATCAATAATCTGATTTTATCAAATCAAAATGGGTGTAAAATTTCCATGAATTATGGGAGAAACTGAATATTGACAAAGACAGAAAAGTGACAGTTTTGAAGTAGTCTGCTGCAATCTACAGGTTCAGTGTTAGACGTCACTCATTATTGCTGCACTGGCCCTTTAATATAACAAATACATTCCTTGATTTATTGTACAAAGTAAACATGTATTTCCTGTTCTACACTACAGACACGTACACAGCTTAACACGTACAGACATAAAACTCGCTGTAATAATAATGGTAACAAATGTCATTGGATAAAAACCTGCGATGGACTCTGCTGTACCACAGCCATATGAGAATGAGACATTCAAAGAAAGGAAATGAGAAAACGACTAGTTTCAGGGCTCGGAGTCAAACATGCTACGTTTAATCTTCACTTCAAAGGCTTACACACAAACTTAAAAGCTCTCTGCATTGTATTTCTGGGCCAGTGTTCTCAGTTCACCCTCTGTGGTGATGGGGGTGGGGGGGGTGGGGTGGGGGCGTAGATCGTCTGGACTACTTCATTCCACAAAAGCTCCTACACTCAGAACTGCCAGAGGAGTGTCCTCAGAAAAACTCCCAAACCAGTGATAATCGGCTGCTGTGGTTGTTTTGTGAGCACTTCACATAAACATCATGTGTGCCCCTCACCATAGCCCCTTACTCTGACCTTAACTGTTACAAAAACCTCTAATCTGACTCTACTGCTAACCCTACTGCAAAATGTCTGCACAACAAAAGTATTTTCCCAAAAATGTATCACCACAAACATCTTAACTGTTTCCGTTGTAAACAATTATGATACTTTTCCGAGGCAGTTGAAAAAAAGCTAACCGTAGGGATGTCCGACAAGAACTTTTTGCTGATATTCGACATGCCGATATTGAACACGATTGCAATAATTAAATGGCTAAATAAAAGTATTTTTGTGTCGCAGAACATACATTTCTTAATGCAGCAGTTCCCAAAGTTTTTCTGCAGTGACCAGAATGAGAGGAGGAAATGTTGGATTTTACTTGCAAAGATATTTTGGGCACAGGTAAAAACACTGATAAAAACACAGTGATTTATTTTTATTTAAGGTCGAATGAAAAAAGTCAATGATTTAATCTGATGTCCTGACGAGCAGCGTAACCAAACACTGTGTCCTGCTGATTGAATATCTGTAATGAGTCATAAACAGAGCCTGGCCTGTAGGTCATCTGTGGTGAAGGTGTCCACCCGACTCGTGTGTTGTCACAACCTTTATGTTGCTGGGTAAATGGTGATATTTATGGTTGGTCTCGTATTCCCGGAGAAGACGGTATAAGCTTTACAAGGGAATTTTTGGAGTTTGGGAGACAGTCATCTGAACTTTGACCCTCATGCCTAAGCCCCTTCTAAGTTTCCTCTCCCTCCCGGGTCACCACGAGTACTGACGATGCATTGGAGCAAAAACAATATGCCTGATTCTTTCAGTGTACATGACCTGTGGCTGTCTGCGTGGACGAGCTGAGGGAACACAGATGCGATGTTTTCTTTGTACTTTCCCTAAAATTAACTTCGATTCAATCAATCTGAGTACCTCTTCAGCAGCAACGAATGAGACCGGGTAATTGCCATTTTGTGCCCGTGCTAATCAACGAAGATAGATTAACAAGCCTCGGGGCGGTACGCTGAATGTTTCATAACCGTGGATACTTGGAAAGGCCGTTTAGTGCTGATTAAAGCAAACCTGGTTTGAAGATGCAGTCGTTTTTCATAGAAAACACCATTTATTTATGACATTGTAGATTTCCTGGAACAGCAAATTGAATGTACTTTAACCCCATCCACCACTGGCAACAACTTAGAAAGACTTGTGACAACGATGGATAGAGTACTGAGGTAGTATGTTAAAGTTGTTAAAGACTAATTCAAGGATATTTATTTATATAAATAACAGGTATTTGTCAGCTTATTTACCATCTTAAGTCTTAGGAAATGTTTTTTTCTATGAGACAGTTCCTTCTTTGTAGACTGCTGCGTGTTTTACCAGGTCAAAAGCTGCATTTTTTTCCTCGTCTGAAGACTGAAATCTGGTTCCTTTCAAGAATTCTTTCCATTTTGCAAAAAAGAAATGCTACAGCAAAACAAGTTAAAAAGCTTTAATAATTCTAATAAGTAAATAAAAAAAACCTCATGTACATTTTCTCTGATTTCAACATAACCACGGTCTTGTACATGTATTGTTTTCCTGGTGTGTGCACATATGTTCATGTGTCTTGTTCAGTCTGGTTGGCATTCACTCTCAGGAGTCCTCTCTGGTTTACAGCAGCTGCTGGTTGAATTGCTGCACTCAGAGCTTTTTTCCATGGCCATGAGGAGAGCCAGTTTCCGTCTGCTTCTGACAGGAAACGTGCTTAACCCACTGACGAGAAAAGAACGGAGGAGAGGAATCCCCTTAGTAGATAGAAATGACAGCACTTAGCTCGGTGAGCTCCGCTTTTTGTTTATCCAGCAGCCTGTTTTTTTTTTCCCTCTGACACAAAGGGAATGTTTGAACACTATCATCAGCTGGCTATCAATAATTCAGATGCTCTGAGCTGCACTGATGTTTATGTTTCACTGGCAGATCAACACAGAGGCTCTGTGCTATGTTAAGAACTAAGGAGCAGTGTTGAGAGGGAAAACAAACCGCTTTGAGAAATGTTAGAAAAAAGAAAAATCAAATAAAAGGAAGACCTGAATCTGAACCCAAACTCAAACACACCGCCCAAAATCTGCACAGCGTCTGAAACGGAAAAGAAAAAAGAATAGTTCCTAACTGCTATAATAATGATTATTAACTATTTACTTATATATACATACATATGTATATGTACAGTATATGTATATATGTGTGTGTGTGGTCATTGTTTCTATGTTATTGTCTGCATTGTGATGGGTTTATGGTATGGTGCCCAGCTGTTGGACCTCAGCTTCCTGAGAGGAACTTCCCCTGATGACTAATGAAGTTTCTATATAATACAATCGTATTGTGTCATCACACAGCAACTTATAACCTTAAAAACTACAATTAAAAAAACGTCTTTCCACTAAAATGATCCCATCTGAGGTCATCAAGCCACCTTCAAACTCCTTCAGCGTTGTCTGCTGAACACGCGAAGACAATGTTATTTCTAAAAGAGGTCAAACTGTATGTGTCAGACTAACTTTAGCTGTTGCCTGGGAACCAGTTAGAGAAAGACAACAGTCACATGACTCTTTGGGTTTTGTTACCTTCAGACACAGAAAGATGAGCAGTTTAACTCATTACCAGGTCTTAAAGCTACAGTAAGACCAACAACATGTCACAGCCTGTAACTGCCATTGGACTGATTCAGCCTGCAGGCCACTAGTTGTTGACCGCTGGTGTTCAGCTTTAATATATATATTCAGTGTTCAGGCCTGCTATATTGTCCATCTTGCTAGCGACAAGTGAACACTGAGCCCATGGCCCAATTACAGGCATGACATTCTTTTGTGCAGTCTGTTACTGTTACTGTTGCAGTTGCAGTCTAAAGGGTACTGTTTGTATTTATAGCACCACCTGCAGGTGCAGAAGTGGGTTTATGTGTTTAACCTCTAAGAACAGTATTGTACATTTCCATCAACTGCTTCACTATCTTCATTTCCAGCTTTTTGCTTGACGTTATGTTTCTATTTTGTCCTGTGTCCTCGGGAAAAAATCATAAAAATGTGCCCACGGCGGCTGCTGGATGCACTCACACTCAAGGTCAGAGTCTGAGAAGTAAAAACACGTACTAAACAAAACAATGCAAGGCCTGAAATTAAGTCCTGAGGTCAAGAGTTTGGAGCTTAATGTTACTAATCCTGTCCGTGGGTGAAATGTACACTGGAAACGTGAGGCGAGCCAAGCAGCAGTTGGTGTGTACTGTAGGGCCAGTATAGGTACATAAGAAGGACTATTTATGTCTGATGAAAACAGCCTGAGTTCACAACTTTGTGTTTTTGTGTTGGCTGCGTGTCCACGTGAACACACTGTATATTTAGTGTGTCAGAAGAAGAAGTGAGCAGAAGGCAGGACAGGATGCAATATTGGAGGAGGGAAATATATGTTTGAGGAGTGGGCTCCAGGAATGGAAATCAACACCAGAGGGCATGGTGGTCTGTGGTCCATGTAACCCTACAAGGGCATAGTAGAGGCAGGGGACCATGGTACCAGCCTGACACATTCACACACGTCTGTTAGGGTGGGTGCGTACATCTGTGGTGCTGCTCCTGCTGCTGGTGATGGTTGGCGGGGTGGAGGGGTGTGGAGGGTCGATGGGGTAGTAGTGCCAGCTGGGCAGCTTAAAAATAGTGTAGAGTGGAGTATTGGGATTGCACGGGACTCTGAAAACACATGACCGCGGGTCTGGTAGTAATTCACACGGGATTTCTGTCAGCTCTGTGATGAGTGATGAGACAAGAGGGACAAGACACACTGATAATTTAATTGAGCCATACCATGTGGGGCACTCTGTGGGGTAACGGTGAACACAGTCGCCTCACAGTAGGAAGGTCACTGGTTGGCAGTGGCGACGATGCGTGACTTTTCCTTGACTTCCTTGACCCTGGTGAAGGACCACATTTCAGAAACACGGGATTTCCAGGACATGGGAATACGTATTTTGGTTTAATGCACATTCTTATCGAACAAGAGTTGTGAATATGAGTGTGAATGGTTGTCTATGAATGAAGCGATGATCTGTCCATGGTGTAACTACCTTGTATTTTGTCCAATGGTAGCTCAGACTGGCCATTCTGACCAGGTCGTCTTTAAAGGATGAAGAAAATTAACGACTGAAGCCCTCTGTCTTCATTGTAATGGCTGTGATTTAGGGCCAGTGTTACCTGTATGTCAAGTGTGTCAAGGCCTTCAACCTATGAGTCTGTGGTGAAGGTATTTCAGCAGTACTACAGCTGCACCGGGGCAGTAGGTTGAGTGTAGGAGGTGAAACGTGATGAAGATCTGACTGACAGGATTAAAGTCTTCTGCATTGACCTCTGCTAATGCACACCATAGAGGAAAGGGATGAAGACCCAACAGGAGGCTGTAGGAACAGCTGCTCATTATTAGATCAGGACCTGGACTAACCCTCCCTCCCCCCCGCCTGCCCTCCTTAGAACATATACTTTCATGCACACATACATTATAAATATATATGGAAACAGTGCTCCGTCGTTGGCTTTTACAACTTTTATTATTATACATTCATATCCACAGAGTTTCTCATTGTAATAAATTGACTCGTGCTGATCCAACCTTTTATTACCATGAAAGTGGGTTATAATAATAACATATTGATATAAATAATATATAGATAATATACAGTTACATTAGCAGACCGATCTGGACTACAGACAGTTATGACAGCATCACAAATCTTCATGCTATATTGCGTCGGGTCAAACACAGTTAGCAGTTAGCTTAACCTTCCAACACTGAACAACTTCCTGTAACTGTTCCATCTATTTAGATGTGTGCTATTAGCATTACTGTACTAGTTTCAGTTTCAGTGGATATGTCATTTTATCATATTGTACATATCATATACTGTATATACGTATATACAGTATATTACCAGTGAAAGCATAGTACCAACATAGGTCACACTATTGGCCCGTGACTGGACTGGTGCGTTAGTGTGAGCCCAAATATCTAGACAGTGTGTATCAAGTGTGTGTGTTTATGGGTATCAAGACTCAGGTTCAGTGACATTCAGTAAAACATGTGAAGAAGTACAGTGTGTAATTCTTGTGACTCCCCGTGTCACCACACACATCGCTATGACATCGCCACGTCAGCAGATACTGACCCGTGTATCTGTGCACATGTAGGCAAAGAAACACTAGCCTCGTATATAATCATATGGGACATGAGACGAGCGCAGGAGAGAAGCTGGGGTGATGAGTGCCGTTGTTTGTTTGCAGGTTAGACACGAAACGAGGACATTCTTTACAGCTGAGTAGAGCAGACGATGACCCAGTGGCAGAAGTAGGCTAGCAATTGTCCACTATCATCAAACAGTCTCTTGTTTATTTGTGGGGGACAGGAATGTCCGCATGACAAAAACGTGAGAGAAAATGCTCACAAATAAGCTGACTAGCTGATGTCCCACTAACCCAGAAAAAAAAAGACTCTTGTCGGGGAACGGTTTTTTTTTACTTTATTTATTTATTTGTTTGTTTGTTACGCTCTATGGTTGTTATGTTCTCCATTCCACTTCTCAATGTCTCAGTTTAACAGCCAGCAGACCAGAGTGTTGTAGTGTTGTAGGCCCCTCTGATATATATACACACACATATATATATATATATATATATATATATATATAATTAAGGAGGGGATTGCAGTAGGGTCACATGTTCCCTTCAGGGCTCTGGACAAGGGCAGTGATTTCATGGATGAAAAACACTTGTCCTTTGTGTGGATGCATGTGCAGAACTTTGTAGCTTTGTGCAGGTCATCTGATGAAGGTCACCCGTGATCGACGTGTGGCTTTTTGAATTAGGTTTCATAAAAGCCTAACAGTGTTGATTTATTTTTGTTTGTGCTAGTTGGAGAAGGGTGCATTTATCCCCCCTGGTCGTTGCATTGCTTTGCACAACACTATTCACAATGCATGCAGTACAGTATGAGCAATGTGTTTGGTAACTGGCATAGACGGTACATTAATGTGTTGCAGACAGTGGTGTACCGCCACCTCTGGATGAGAACATTCTGTGTCCCCACATCACAAGACTGGATTTGCTGTGGTGCTTATACATCCGCGACTCCTCACTAAGGGTTTTTACTACCTCGGGAATGTGTGTGAAAAAGAGAAAGTAAGTGAGAGAAGAGGGAGAAGGCTCTTCTAGTTTTGCATTCGCTCTCCAAAGTTGATGTGCCCTGGAAACTCTCCATGGAAAAAGGAAGGGAGAAAGTTTTTAAGGTTTTTTTTTTTATGTTGCGGTGAACAATGCTAGAAAAGATTGTGACCTAAAAAACTGACTTATGATATCTCTAGTTCTGCTTATTAGTCTCCTAATGCTCCGTTTTGACAGGCAGTATATAAACAATTGCATTTCAACGGCTGAAGTGTTTAAATATATCAGGGTACAATGAGATCACATATAAATAATTGGATCATCAAGTCTGTCTGCCTGTCTGTATCAGTGGGGTGAGCAGGTTCAAAAGGTCCCATGTTGGACGGGCCACTGAGAGTGTTCAGGTGCTAGAATCCTATATCAGTGCCAGTGCTGACCATGGGTCTATATCAAGAGCGGCTAGAGTTTCAGCTGCGGGTGATGATGGAGGATTATTCTGAGAAACATGGGTTCTAGTCAGCCTGAAATAACTGATCCCAACTAGCTGTGGCTTTAATGCAATAATGAAGAGCACAGGGAGGAGAGGAGACGAGGCGACGCACCTGCTGCCACTGAGGGCTCTTTCCTATAAGGAAGCTAACAGGAGAGCAGTGAGAGAATAGGCAGTGTCAGGAGGAGAGAGGTTCTAGGAAAGTGAAGAAGAAGAAAAAAAGTCAGATTCCCAGTTTCTGCAGTTCTGTTCACAGATGTTTTGGCATGTGTCCTAGGTTGTATTTAAGTGAAAAGATTTTTAGAAACAGGTTGTCCTGAACGTTACGCCCAAAGAAAAAACACTTTTGTAATTGACTGCCAGTTTACTGCACCTCGTTCTTTAGATTTCACGAATACATGTGATGTGGTTCTCTTACATAACTCAACATAAAAACGGTGAAATGGATCAACTTGGAATTATGGCGAAGCACAAACTGTGTCACTCCTTTATGTTCTACCAGTTAAGTGATCTGTACTTCTTGGATGACGGGGTTGGACTGGTATTACCATGTCATAATGAAAGATTATCTTTTAATACCTGCAATTGATCTTTACCTGGAAGAATAGAGGAGGAAATAAAGAGGAAATATCTGCTTTAACGGTAAATCCAGTGTTATAATCACAGCACTTCCTTCGTTTAGTAAAATTCATATTTGTTTTCATCTTAATTAAGATGGAACTGGACAGCAGAAAGATGTTTAGAGGTGAGATGAAGTAAATACATCGGACTGTTTGTTTCAAAGATTCTGCCATCTGACATGTAATCAAATCAGGAGCATCAGGCAACGGCTACTGCCGTTTACAGGATACAAACTAATTTATGAGTTTCGTGGACAATATGATTTTAAAGGCGCATATTCAACCAGGACAGGGGACAGAGCGACACATGTTCTGGTTGAAGCGAACAAAGTTGAGGAGTTGAAACTTGGCCCCTCTGTCCTATTTATACATGCATTACACAAGACTAGTGTGTAGTTACTGTGACGTGACATGATGGCCCGTGACAATGTCAGGACACATCTTTATTTAACTCGTACTGTGAAATCCTTCAGCAATTATCCGGTGTCATTTAGATCTTATAGTGCAGTGTTGACTACTATGCCATGTGAGTGCACTGCCCAGCACACCGCCAAAGCAACCAAAACATAAGCCTTTGCAGAATATATTCAGACTAAGCCACAGACAGACTGACCTACACAACTGTGTTATTACCCTAAATACCAGAGCATGAGAGCAATGCACATGCACAAAGACGCAAAGCTCCATCAGCAGTGGTTCCACAAGGTCGGAGGGTGTCTTTAGCTGTGGCCCCATTCTAAATATACTTCGTTTCAAACCAAGATCTAAGGAGCATTAGATTAGACTAAGCAGCACTGATTCTAATACAACGGAGAAAAAAACCTGTACATCCAAGGTTTGAAATTGTTTTTCTCTGAATATCGTACTCAGAACACGTAATTGTTTAATGGCACAAACATATCTCGCTTGTCTCATCTAAGGCACTCTGGGATCAGACCAAAGGTTAGAGTACGTTTCTTGATAATCACTAAGACTGCTCTGCCATCTAGTGGTGAAGGGAGGCGAAAAATCTCAACTCAATACTGTGGAAACTGTAAATATGCAGCATCGCGTCATTGAAAATCCTGATATTGCCTTAGTTCCCTGA
>NC_024317.1:5207379-5224080 GCF_000523025.1 Cynoglossus semilaevis | reverse complement strand
AAAAGTTTAATTGGCTTAAACATTAATCTATTTTTAAGATCATATGAAAAGTTCACAAGATTCATATGTAAAATATACCAATAATATAATATACTATTACATTGCATTATTTTAAGCTATTGACGATGAAAACAATGGTAATAAACACTATTATAATATATTATATGTATTATATAGTAATGCTTTTGTTTTTTGTTTGTTTTTTGTTGTTGTTGTTGTTTTTTAGTTGTTTTGGGTTTTTTTTTTTTTGCATTGGACTTATAATAACCTGATCATTATCCAACCCTGGTAAAGCCCTTAATCCCAACTTGATTGTTATACTAACTCACGGGAAGCCACACTCTATGTCCCCTTGTTGTTGGTCACGTGCCCAGAGCCTTGACCTCTGAAATCAGCAGCTGAGGGAAAATAGCCTATGTTCTACGTAATGAAATGTTATCTTAAATACATTTTCGACACACAAACTAGAAAGGACATTTAAAAAGCAAAATTAGGAAAATACATTTAATCCTAATTAAACTAGATATGTATCTGTGTTTTTTGTTGTTGTTTTTACTTTTTTGTTTTTATAAATGTTAAGGTACATTTCTTCGGCGGATTTCTCTTACTTGTCCTTACATTATCCATATAAAATATATGTAAAATCATCAGTATCTAAAACACATTAAACAAATAATCTTTGTCTGTTTCCGAAGGAATGTACCAACCTCTCTGAATATTTTTTTTATTATTTAAAATTTTATATCGGATAGGTTAAAAACAATATTATAATTATAACAATGTTATAATCGAGCTGGACATGAAGCTGTTATCGCGATGTTTGATAACACCGTCATGTCTCCTTCTTGCTCGTGTGTCAGGCCTCCTGTCAGTTTCTGTTTGTTTAACATCCGGTCTTTTCCAGTCGCACTTCTCCTTTAAGCAGAGAAAAAGCCCCGTCCATGACGTCAGCAGTAAAACCTGCTCTATCCGTTGGCCGCTGAACGTAGTTTGGCGTGTTACCGCTGCTGCTGTTCGACTTTTCCCTCTCTTCCTTTACTGTCGACGCATGATTTCGCCGTGTTATATCTTCAGTCGTCAGGGTTGGTGGCCTCGATTTCAAAAGCCAACCCTGTTGCCAATGTATGGGGTGTTTCAGAGAAGTTTCTAAACTGCTGTTTGAGGAACCGGTGAACGGCAGAGATGGATAAGCTAACCGTGAGCTGACTTGTTAGCCGTGAATCCGAGGTCAAGAATAGGCTCGAGCTAGAATGCTAACAGCAAGCTAAGTTAGCAGTTTGTCGGAGAAGGCACTGTTTTTACCCGAAGGTTGAAAGTACTTTGGTTTTTTATTTTTTCATCGGACCTGGCAGCTTCTCCTTGAGTACTTTAGCTAACCCCCAGAGGAGTAGACGCTGCTTGTGGTACAAGAAAGAACCCTAGGATTGTTTTTAAGAGGTGGCTGTTGTACATCTCAGCGCAGACCAGCAAGAGCATGTTCTCTAACGCACAGAACCAACCACTGTTTCCAAACCCGGCAGGGCAGCAGAACTCTGCCGGGCAACAAAATCCAACAGGCCAGTTCCTCCCTTTTAATGCCAGACCCGCTTTACAGATCAAGAAGAACGCAATAACAGACGAATATAAGGTGACCAACCAAGTTCTAGGACTGGGAATCAATGGCAAGGTGCTCGAAATCTTTCAAAAGAAAACTGGAGACAAATACGCACTGAAGGTAGGTTCCATCTGATAAACACTGGGTGAAAGTAGATGTGGTCACAAGTCATATGCAGAAACAGGAAATCCGGGAGTCCTGTTAGAAAATGGGATCCATAATTTCGAAAGAGTCATTTCACTAGTTCTGATGTGAGTGAGAGAGAATGTCTAAAGGACTGCATTCATCAGATGATCCATTTTTTTACAAAACAAACTGCATTGATAGACAAGCCATTACATAATTGGTTTAATATAATAAGTGTTGTTTTTCAACAACATGAATTTTGCACTTCCTGGTGCATTTGTTCATTGATAAAAAGGAAGCAGGTCAACCTTAAATGAAGAAGAGAAGTGGTTGATTTCAACACACAACCCTGTTGCTAGAGAGCTAGAAGCACTGTTATTCATGTGATTTCACATGGCATAAGTTTTACTGCTGAATGCCGCCCAGCTTTCAAAAATGCCTTTTTCTTTTGAAGATGATTAAATTATTGATGCAATTTAACCTGAGTAACTTAAGTAGCGTTCAACTTAATAGAAATTAATGAATATAAAATTGATTTTTAATTTAGGCCTTATTTGGAAACATAGATAGATGATGTAAAATTCGGGCATTCTGTATTGTTGTTTTCCCATTCTATAATCTGAAGAGGATTGATAAGACTTGTTCTTCTGTTTAGTGACATTGGCCTCATATGTTTTGACATTGGCCATATAAAAGCTTAAGTTTCTTTCTTCTCCTTTAGAGAAGTTAAGCAAAATTTACAGTGAAAAAGGAAATGTGAGATGTTTTATCAGTTAAAACATTCTGAGCAATTGTATCAAACACACTGTGTATGTGTCTTGGAAAGAGCAGTTCCCCTGTCATGGCAGGTTTGAACTTTTAATTCCTTTTTTAAAGTAAAGTGGTTAATACTTGTGTTTCCTGTTAAGTCTATTTAGTTTGAATTAAGAAGATTTACCCATGGGAAAAATAAGCAGATGCCCTGTGGCTCATTATTCACAAGGTGACACAGAGTGACGACACTAACCTGTCAGATGTGGTCATATATGAGTAATCTCTTTTCCTGTGGCTTCCTTGGACAACATATTATTTTTAATATTATTTAATTATAATATATTAAATAATATAACTTGATCTTCTTCAAGCTGTGGTGGATTAAATTCAACTGTAAAGCATTGCATGTTCATTAACGAAAGAGTTAGAATGAAAGCTAATGTGAAAGTGTTCAACTTTTCTTTTTGGTTCAACATTATCTCTTAAATCAAATGTTGAGTGTATTTTAGACTAATGCTAAATGCATAAATCATAGAATTGTTTTATATCGCTAAAGTTTTATATTGCTGTGACCACCTTCAGTCTCCACATGTCTTAAATCTACTTGACTAGCCTATAGTTTGCTTTTCCTCGTAAAGTCAAACTCAACTACTTTTTACTTTTTCAGCCCCTTGAGTGATTGATTTTTTTTTTTTTACACCATGCTCTAGCTGTTCACCAAGCAGACAACTATCTCTCTCTTTAATTGTCTTATAAATTCCTGTTTTCACCTCAGTCTTCTTTAATGAAATGGTTCTGTATCCAGGCGAGGCTGTAAAATTGAGTCTGTATACAATTGCAGCTTGTGGAGACTTTTACTTAGATTGATATTGCCATGTATTTAATTTACTCCAAAGTGTGTTAATTATGCCCATGAGTCAACTATTAAGTGTTTAGCTCAAAACGCCTTAAACTGGGGCAAGAAACTGTTGTGGATATAAACAAAGTAGAGAAGACATCTGCACTGTGTAAGCCCCAGTTATAATTTCTGCATGTCGTCAGTGGTCTTTGTGACATAATTGTTGTCTTGACCTAATAAGCTTTTATCCAGGAAGTAAGCAAGCAATCCCAGAAGTTTGTTACAGTGACAGATTTCTTGTAATACTGGTGCACAAAATGAAAGCAATCAGGTACACCTGTGCGTGGTTTGGAGCCTGCAAACTCAGCTCTGTCCATAAATACCAATGTGGATAAACTGGCAGGTCTTGAAAATTGGGCTGTAATTAAGTCAAAGATACCAAACATGAGGCAACCAGTGCCAATCTGTGAGAAACACTAAACTTTCCCCATTACCTTTCAGTCTGCTTGGTTATATGTCAGCATTACAACCCAGTAAGTACCTACAGTGAACTCAGGCCATTTAGTACATTATTACATTACAAAATGACATGGACTGTCATTATATTATATATATATATATATTTTTGATATACTTCTTTTGTGTTCAAAATTATCTTTGAACAGGAAACACATTAAGTGCCGGAGCACAAAGCTCATTGTTATTTAACTGCCGGTTGAAGTTATTATAACTACTTGAATGGCATATTTTCTTAATAGTCATCTGCTGTGTGACATATATAGCTCTGAAAGCAGTAACACTCTTCGTCAAAGTACTTTTTATACACACTGCTTTGAAAAGTCAAACAACACAATTCTTTTTAGGAGTTGCACACAACAAAGAAATATAATTGCTAAAAAAGATAAATCTAGTCAGTAATAACTTACATTTCATGAATCTGTTTCAACTTATTATTTGCAAGACCCTTGGTAAATGCATAGCAAATTATTTTAACAGTAGATTAAATCTGTAGATTGACTTGCCTTAGTAGACACAATTATTCACAATTTGAATAAGCGTGAAAAAAACCCACAGAATGTAGAGAAAAATATGAATAAGAAAAAAAAATTAATTTACTATTTATTTTTTACTACAAATGTGATTCATAACCTGTAGTTTCATGTATTCATACTAACATAATAAATTCTTTACAACAAACTAAGCAGAAACTGCCATTTCCCTATTAACAACTTTAGTTTAAACTCCATCTGTACACTGTTTGTCTGTCAACACAATCTCTAATTGTTTCTTCAGATTTTATTATATGGAACCTTGTATGACTTGTCTGTTGATCCAAGTATGCTAATTATCTTTTTTAATTGGCTGTGCTTGTGAATCCAGGAGATTGTGGGAAAGAAATGAAAATGGTATTGCAAAATAATGTAATTTACTTCAATTAAAAAAAAAAAAAATTCAAATTCAAAAAGTAAATTCTTTAATTTACTGTGTTTACAATGATCAACAGGTTTGTCATGAAAAGAATAATTTCAAAATTCAAATTCAAAATACAAAAACTAACATTGTCGGCCTTCCTACATGAGGCACTATAACAATTGCAAATTACCACTACAAGTATTACAATTTGAGTTTTCTTATTGCAACAAATTGACCAAAATGACAAAAACTATGTGCAAGAACAGGCCATGAAAAACTTGGTCATACATCCTTTGTTGTCTTACAGTAATAGAGTTGTTCTCCATTCTAACAAAACCATCCAGTCTTTCTGATGTAAGTTAGCTACTTCATTTTTGTTAGGTTTGCCAGGTGCATGAACCTGCACTGCAAAAAAAGAAATATAAATGTCATCGCTGTCTTTGCACCTGCCACTGTGTTTTTCCTGTTTGTCACTTAAATAGTTTTAGCTTTTGGTTGCTGTTCATCCCTGACATGACACCTGCCTTGGTTTATTTTTATTTTGTTTGGTCTCACCTGTGACCAGTTGCCTACTTTTAAAACTGCTTTTGAGATTTCTTTTTACACCTTCCCTAAAATGTTCTTGGAAATTCAGAGAAAGGTTATAAAGTAGTAAATTCGTATTAGAATACTAAAACTCTCTACTGTGACTGTGCTGCCTTTTCTCAAAAATAAAAGGTCTTTGTTTAAAATGATCAACCATTTAATATATATCAGAGAATTTGGTGAGGCATTTCTTTGTCAACATCTCAGAGATGTTTAAATTAATTCAGAGATTCAGAGGAAGAGCTTGGTCCGTTCTTCAGTCATCGGTGGAAGGAGGGAAGGAAGGAAGGAAGGAAAAAAAGGGCGTTAGGGTGCGGAAGCTAATAGGTTCTCTTAGCAATGTTTGAGTTATTTCACAGCAGCATTTCTATGAAGTGTTTGTAGTCATAAGACATTCATTTATATCTGGATTCATCCAGATAGAAGTGAATCCCAGTGTGGCTGCTGACTCACTGTGAGGAACCTCTTCTTTGTTCGTAAGGAAAGAAATGATCAGATTTATTTGTAATCTTAAGTATTTTTTAATTTTTACCGACAAATCAGAAAACAGAACTTGATGACCGAACTACAGGACTGTTGTCTAACACTTTTGAATCAATAAATTACCAAAATATTTTGCTGACTGCTGTTGACATAGAATCAGAAATACCTCATCGATAGATAGAAAACTTTCATATAGTCAATGCAGTTAAACATAATGTTTTTTTTTCTTTTTTTACTCATTGCTTAACAAGCTGTGCCTTTAAAACAAATCACTAAGCCTTTCCTAAGATGGAATTTTACGACTAAGTCCAAAAATACTACTTAGACGTAGGTTCAGGTTGTAAACACTCAGACCTGACTGGGAGTTTGGCTTCCCTTTCAGGATGTAAAGCTGAGAACCAGCACCAGTGTTTCCATTATATTCCTTTATGCAAAAAAAAGTAATGCACCAGTCTTCATTTTTCAGCTAAAATTAAATGTGTAAATTATTAAATTAAATAAATCATAACTTTGACCAGTACAGAGATCCATATTAGTCTGGTTTAACAGACTAGTCAAGACTGAAGTAGTCTCTCGTCTTTGTCAGCACTAAAGTTACTTTTATATGACCAATCAATTAATAACAATTTAAAAAACAAAATCATATACTCAGCTTTGACTGTTACTGCATACACATCTACATATTTTTGTTGCCTTTTTACTGTTGCCAAGTATATGATATTGTGGTTGTTCACAGATAAACAAATTCTTACCTGCTGTTGAATAACTTCAGAACACATTTTCTATAGCACATACAGTACATCAATAAAGATCATCACTTCAATAAGGAAGCAGGGTGACTGAAAATTTCTTAATGAAAAATAAGGAAAGAAGTGGGTGTTTTTACCTTCCTGATTTATTTAAATGTTTGATAGTTTTATAGTAATAATACTCATTTATTGTTGAAAAGAGTGTTTTAAGAAGGGTTTTGTTAAACTTTCAGTTGTCAGAGCTCAGGTGAAAAACCTGGTACATTTTGTAATTCTGGCTATAGCAGTGTTAAAATGCTTTTGGAGAAATCACAGCCTATCATTGGCTTCCCTTATCATGTCTCTAGTTCTTTTTTAAACATAATCACAGCCTATCATTGGCTTCCCTTACCATGTCTCTAGTT
Source organism: Cynoglossus semilaevis (assembly GCF_000523025.1). Classification (NCBI taxonomy): domain Eukaryota; kingdom Metazoa; phylum Chordata; class Actinopteri; order Pleuronectiformes; family Cynoglossidae; genus Cynoglossus; species Cynoglossus semilaevis. The sequence continues at coordinate 5,217,135 of NC_024317.1, read as the reverse complement.
CTTTTTTAAACATACTCTGCACAATCACGCATGTGAGCACTAACAAGGGTTGAAAGTCATTTTTTTTCACACAATCTTAACCCCTGTCATTTAAAAACAGATGATAAAACGCTGATCTGTAAGACTGTCAAAAGATTCCAAAGGCCTCGGATCCTGTGCGTTCTGTTCATTCTTCCCGTTTGACCTTGTCCCTTAAAATTCTGCACTCCTGGTCAAACAACTATTTTATGTACTTATATGTATATCTTTTACCCTGTATGCTGAAACAGTTCACTTGGATCGAGGTGTTTGTTGTTGAAATTGTTTTCATTTAATCCCTGTATCTCGCAAGGAATATTAATCTTGCATTGTGTTTTCTGTGCAAGTGTCAGTTCCATGTGCAGTACTGCCAGCTTGGAAATTAAATTCCAATTTTGTTTGACCCTTGTCTCTTGTGATGGTGTTGAAGAGCTGGACAAAGCGTTCTTGACAAGGCCTCTATTCTTAAAGTCCTGAGATCTGACTTGATTGTAGGATATGGTTTAATGTTGAATTCTGCCATGGTCATTTAAGAATTTTACAGCCCTATATCTCTCTGAATGTAAAATTGATTTTTTTTTTCTTTCTAATTTGAACATATTGATCCTACACTATGGCTTAGTCAATGAATGACAGGTGGAAAGTGTTTGCTCTTTAAGCCTCCCACCATCCTCCCATTGTCTAGCTCTGGATCTGGTTGCTTTTGTCTTGACTCCAGAGAAAGCATTGTTNCCCCTTAACTCTAACCCTAACCCCTACTGTTTGGCCTCAAAGGGCCAACAACAGATGGGGGTCTAAGTAGCCACACGAGTGCCAGCTGCAGGGGTTGATGTGGGTGTGTTCTAAGTGTTGGTCCTAATCTGCACACGTGACAAAAATATGGCGTGACGTTTTTTTTCAGTGGGGTAATGTTTCTATGTTTAAATTTACTGTCATTATTTTGGGCGTGTGACACAGGCCTGTGTGCATGTCAGCAATCCAACTGTGAGGCTGTTGATGTACCTGTAAATACTCTCGACCTCGAGACCTTATACTACACTTGATACTGCAAATACAGTATAAGTATTTGCATGAAAGCAGAATTCCAAACTGGGAAACTATGATAAATTGATTAATTTAAAACATCGGCGTTTTGTGACCTTTAGAAGAATTGTGTTTTGTTTGGGGAATCTCTGGTTACTCATGATTCACTTCATTTACAACTCTGAGGACAGTGGTTACTATTAACTATTTTTGATGTAAGCATCAGCTTCTAAGACAGGGGGCGCCAGTCGAATGTTATTGTTTTTGAGCTGTGTCTTCAGTTCAGCCATGCTTACTGAACCACTGGCAGCCAGGCTTTGGTTATACTGTCATATTCCATTAGTTGCACTGTTGATGTCACAGACAGCAAAGATTAATTTATTTATTAATTTATATATATATATATATACCTACCTTGTTAAAGATCTAGGCCCTGTTTGTGTGTTTTAAAACTCTAGATTTATTTATTTGTAAGGACACTTGACATTTGACCCAATTTGATTCCTGTAATCCTATTGCTCCAGACTCAACAGTTGGCCACATTTCATCTGTGTCCAGTCCAAGTAACCTACCTTAAAGTGTTGGTGTACATTCTGTCCGCCCTGTGGCATGAGATAGAATGGTGACTTTAGAGTTTCCCAGCCCTTCATTCCTACTGGAAGGGAGCCCACTGTTATGTTGTGACTGTGGGCAGGGATGGAATGTATTACACAATAGAGTGGACAGACGGTTGTTTACTGTCAAAACAACAAGGCTGAATTCTTTCTGTAAACTGACCAACATATTCCTAGAGGTTTGTTTGAGGGAAGTCATCATATTTAATATGAAATGATGAATATCATCACCAGAATCTGAACCATGAATTAGTCAACATAGGACATTGGGTTGTCTTTAACTGTGCCATTTATGTCCATTGCCTGAAAAAAAATTTGAAAAAACATTTCAGTGTTGAGCTCTATTGAGTTTTTTCTCCAGCACAAATTTCTGACTAAAACGTTCTTACTTTTGTGAATACTTTTGAGTCAAATTTTTCATTCCTGTTTGATGTTTGTGTAGGCAAATGATCAGCTCGCTACACTAAAATATATTCAGTACAAAAAAATACTTGTACAGCATTTCTGTTGATAAAATATGTGAATATTGTAAAGTACACAGCTAGTACCTGTAGCTCTACAAATAACTGTACTTAAACTCAATAAAACTTTTATTAAACTTCAATAGGCCTTACATAATGTCTGTGAATGATTATTTCTTCTCTGTTAATTCCACACAAGATCCTGCATATTTATACCTATTCAACAGAATAAAAAGTGTATTGATTACTGAAGTTGGGGTCATTTTTGTGCTATAAGTTCTACGGTTATTCTTTTGTCTGTAGATATTATCCAAACATTTTCTGTAGTTGTATCGAGCCTCAACAATTTTTTTAAATTTAACAACAGCATTTGCACTAATGTGATGTTGCACCCAGAGGGTGTCACTGCCTCATAACCCAATGACGGACGAGACAGTATTGTTCTAACATTCTGCCAGCTGGTGGCAGCACTGCACCTCTGTCTTACTTTACCTCCATCGTATATTACCCCTAATGTTCATTTTCAGGTATACTGTACAAATATAATTATTTCTTTACTAAAACGTTTTTTTGATCAGCCAATTAAATTCAAGCTTTTTCATTCATGAGAAAAAAAATAATATTAAAAGAATATTGGATCATGTAATCACATATATTAATCTTATAAGGGAAGTCAGGGAAAAACCACCGAAAAATGCCAGTCACCCTGAGTCCTTAGGTCTAACGTTAACAATAAAGTCACATGATCTCCTGTCGATTTAAGAAAATCACTGTGCCCTAACAGTGTCTCCATCTGTGTCTTAACACACTCCCTTAGATTCAAAGTCACATACAGTATTTTATTAATGAGATTCAAGATGTATTGGGGGAAAATTACATAATGTAAACAGCATGTTTGTTAATCTCTTTTTTTTGTAAATTTACATTACATTGTCATGTAGTTTACGTTGTCATTTTATCAGACTTGCCCTAAATGCCTTTTTTTTTCTTTCTCACAGATGCTGCAGGATTGTTCCAAGGCTCGTAGAGAAGTAGAGCTCCACTGGAGGGCTTCACCGTGTGCCAACATTGTACGCATCATTGATGTCTACGAGAACCTTTATCAGACTCGGAAATGTTTGCTGATTGTCATGGAGTGGTGAGTGGATAGAATAAACAACATACATACTGTCACTAACTCTCATGTAATAATAACACAACATTGCAAAACTAGAATATGATTATTATATTATTATGATTATAATATTATTTCTTCTTAACTATTAAATTTAGGTACTTTTGCAAATACATAAACTTAGTAGCAGGTATTTATAATAAAAGACTTAAAAGACATTAGGTCTTAGAAAACTATTTCAGAATGTTTGACAGATTTTCTTGTATTTATAAATTCATATTGTTCTCTGACCTTAGGAGAAATTGACCCATTTCTTTTAAACAAGCTCAATATCTTTTCACACCTTTCATTTCCACCCACGACAAATTAATCACTCATACCTTTTGTTTCTGCACATGCATTCATTTGCCATGTGGTTACAGTGACGAGTCAGAGGTAGTGGACCCACTTCCTTTTAACCCGCTTGCAAAATGCTATGTGATAAAAAAAATGCACTGAAACTTCAGGGTGTCCTGGAAGCGTAGGGTTTGTTTGATGACCCATAGCCAGTGGTGCTATGGTAAGCACTCAGTGAGCGTAGCTAATTAACATTTTAAAACCTGAGTTCACAGAAATGCATATCTGTTACAAACCTATTTGCAAACATTATGAGAAATGTGTCTAACTGTTATTATTACAGAACATCCACAGCAGTAACACACATACAATAGTACTACTAATAAAGTACTTTATCTTCAGGAATTTTAATGTCAAATATTACTTTTTGAAAATGAATTATGATTTTGCTGAATATTTAAGTTTTTAGTTGTTTAAATGGATAATGTATACATTTATTTTATAATAAATGTAGTATTTGCTTTAATATTGGTAGATAAAAAACAGACTCAACCACTGCAATTAGTGACTTCAATCAACTAGTCACATTATTGACTAAACAGCACAAAAATGGCTTTTTGCACTAATTAAATTAGTTGCATCATCCTAAACAGTTTAGGAGAATTTGGTGCTCAACAATTTAAATGCTTGAAAATATAATAATTTAATATTCATATATTGCTAGTATGTAAGGAAAAAAAGATGTACAATTTCGTCATATTAAAGTTGAATCATCAGATGACTAATGAAGAAGAGGAAGACCTATAGATTTCACAGTTATTCCACTGAATGCAGCACCAAGCACTTTGCATACATCATGAAGAAATGCTGAAAAAATAATGCAGGTTTAATAATGCATGTATGGACATAGTTTTTAACTTAAACAAATACATGTATGTAAAATTATCTTCAGTTTAAAAAAAAATGACAAAATTGTATTAACAAAGGCAAAGTTTTGCCACATTCAGTAAATGCTTGACTTTATATGGGACTTATATTCACATGTACACAGTATAAATGCGGGTCATCTAATTGTACGTGCAGTAGAGGAGTTTTCACACTGTACAAAAAATGTGTAGGAAAGTGTGCGGCGGCTTGTGAGGGTGGTGGTATCTCCGCTGTGAGGGTGTGAAATGTGTGCAGTTTTTTCATCATTGTCATTAGGCATCTGCTGAGAATTCACATGTCACACCAGGCACTTTCAGAAGCATGGGAGAATTTAGAAGATGGTGTTCAGACCAGTGTGGCTAAAGAGGCTAAACGTTTTGGTCCAACATGTGCTGCCTAAGATTGGAAAAAAAAAAAAAACCCAAAGGGCTGTGTGCAATTACTCAAATTCTTGCACATGCTGCAGATGTTCGTAATGCATAGCATATCAGATTAGAATGAACTACTTTCTGTTTCTTTGTATGCAAAGGGTAAATGATTAATAATGAGAAATTGCAAAGACGAAACTCATATCTATTCCCTCTGTCCTGTGCGTAAAGAAATGGTTATGGTTGTATTGAACATTTAGTCATACCCATATTTGCACACTCATCCTGATCACGATGATTAAGTGAAAGATATCACCTAAAAGCTGAGTTGGATCTTTCTCATGCTATTTTATTAAACTTAAAATTAAAATAAAAAAAAAACATTGCCGTTGTCTTTCTATTTGCAGCAGACCATCAACATCACCATGTCGTCCTTAATGTAACTCACTACATAAATCTGAGTTTTCCTCTTTTGTCTTTAATCTTAACTACAACTTGATCTCCTAACTGCTCAACATTGACAAGACTTATGTCAGTTTTTTTTTTTGTGAGTGCAGAAACCTTTTTTGTTTCAAATGTGCTTCACAAATAAACTTAGATTAGATTGGAAGAAGTGTTTCTGTGACCATCATTTTGAACCCTGTCCATCCTTATCAGTGAAAGTCTCAGCTTGCCCTTTATTACTGATAAAGGAAAGGGTTTTGTTTTGAGGTCAACACTCACACTGAGTAATCAGTTTTTCTAGAGAAATGGGCTGTTCAGCTTGAGGTACTACTTCCTTGTTCAAAGGAATCGGACCAGAGAGATTCGGAATAAAGTGACGTCCTTTATACCACGCTTATGTCTCTGTACACTTTGACTGCAAGTAGAGGTTTTCAGTTCATATTAAACACCGAATTCTTCAGATCTGTCAATTCAGAAAATTATAGTTTTACACACTAAATCAAAATATTTACAGCTCATCTTCATATTTTAGAACCTGAAAAAGAATATTTCTTTTTTTAACAAGATGATTGTTAAATTGGTCGTTGAAAAAAGTTTTTGCAAACTTTTAAATGCCGTATTAGATTTCTTATGTTAAAACCTGCAAACATTTCTTCTCCTATGAGATTTAAAAAAAAAGAAATCATTGACAACGTGGTGTTAGATGCGTTAGCCGTTTTTGGCTAATGTGCTAATGATTGTGCTGCAGTACAGGAGGAACAATCTAAATTGATTTAATAAACTAAAAATATAATCTCAATTAGGGATGATATAGATCATGCAGATTATGGAGAACTTGGGCACAAAGAGATGCTCAAACTCAGGTGTTTTCTGTTGAAATGAATCTTAAATGAGAGACGTGCGCTACTTGTTGTAGGCTCAGCTTTGTTCATTACCGTGACCTTGGGTGACTCAGAAACTTTGGATATGTTCACACATTAATCAGCCGTTGTTGTCCACAACAAGACCACAACAACTCATCAGTAAACCGCTCGGCATCCCTTTCCTCATAAAACCACAAGGTTACATTTCACACAGCAGAGGAAGAGGAAAAGGTCTACACCTCATTTGGTTTCCTGTACAAAAACACCATGCAGTCTTGGTTCAACCAGGGATTTCACATCATCTGCAGCATCAGATTTAAGACAGAGGTTCCTAAGCTTTTTTGGCCACACACTTGCTTCTATATCCCAACTGGGTTGATGCATCCCCAATTCATCTCACCTTTGAGGGGAAAAAAAGAAATGCACCAAGCTTTCTGGTAGTGGCAGCATGTTTAATCATGTTCAAATGGTACACATATAACATGCATATATATATAGCTTCAATTTATTCATCTATTAAAATGTTAGATTTCTGTACTACATTTTACAAAGGAAATGTTGATACAGATGTTTTTATTGTAGATTGTGCACCTCTACAGCAAGGGGGAGCTTTGGGAATCCCTGAAACAAGACATATGCAAAATGTTAGTGTAATGTGATAGAGTGGATGGATGAGAAGTGTCTTGCTTCAGACAGAAGTATCTTTTCACTAATCCTAAAACCAAAACTTTTTTTTTTTTCAGTATGGACGGTGGAGAGCTCTTTAGTCGTATCCAGGATAGAGGTGACCAGGCTTTTACAGAGAGAGGTAACATGCATGTTTTAATGAAAGTAAATACTGCATACATCTAATAGTGCCCTACTTTGACAACCTGATCTGATCCTACGTTTGTATATGGTATGATGTATGGCTCCGAGTCTCACAGGGGTTTTTTCTTCTTTATATCAGAGGCGTCTGATATTATGAAAAACATAGGCGAAGCCATACAATATCTCCATTCAGTCAACATTGCACACAGAGACGTCAAGGTTTGTGCCATATATAAAGTACAAACTTTTCCTTGTACCTTTTTGTTCATATCTTGATGAAAACAACATCTCCCTGCAGCCGGAGAATTTACTGTATTCCACACAGAGGTCCAGTGCTCTGCTCAAACTGACAGACTTTGGCTTTGCGAAGGAAACCACCTCACACAACTCACTAGCTACTCCCTGCTACACGCCCTACTACGTCGGTAAGAATTAAAAGTATACATTGTATTCCCTGTACTTCCTATTTAGTATTAAATACAACTCCTTACCATTTCTCCGTTCTTTTGATCATTACTTTTTCCGCTCTTTTTCCCCAGCTCCAGAGGTTCTGGGTCCTGAAAAATATGACAAGTCATGTGACATGTGGTCACTGGGCGTCATTATGTATATCTTGTAAGAAATGTTGAAATTTGAATGTTTATCCTCTGCCACAGGCTAGAGTTTGTTCTTGTAGTAATGAGTACTACCCTGTTCCACCTCCTTCAGGTTGTGTGGTTACCCTCCCTTTTATTCCAACCACGGTCTAGCCATCTCTCCTGGGATGAAGAAGAGGATAAAGATGGGCCAGTATGAGTTCCCTAACCCTGAATGGTCTGATGTGTCAGAAGAAGGTAATGTAGTCAACATAACGGTGTGAAAGAATTGCAGACATTGCGATAATAAATAGATTTATTGTGGTGTTTATCTTGATTTGTCTGTCTCATCTGTGAAGTGTCAGAAAAACAAGATTTTGTCAGGAAATGAATAAATGAGTGTCGTATATGAATCTTTGCTACATAAAAGAGGGGTTCGAGCCGGGAAATAACAAATAGGAACAGCACCACTGCAATAACGTTCCATAACGTCTGCACCTTGATGTGCAAAACAAGCAAATCATATCTTTCTGACCGGGAAACTGAAACTAACTGATTGTGTTGCTTCCGTCAGTCAAGTTCTTAACAACAGAAAGTGATTGGCTCTGTTGTAAATGTCAGTGAGTCGATGGGCTTATATTTACTTATCTCAGTGCTGGATTAGATAAAATGCTTCTTGTAATGCAATATAAATCTCGATCTTAAATATAATTGTGTAACGTCTGTCACTGTTCTTTTTTTTTTTTTTGCAGCTAAACAACTGATTAGAACGCTCCTCAAGACGGAGCCAACCCAAAGGATGACAATTACAGAGTTTATGAATCATCCATGGATTAATGTAAGAGCCAGTTCTCTACTACACTTTGACCTTGACCTTTTTTTTTTCCATCTCCAGCCTTTCAGGCCAGTAACACGGCAACACTGACATTTTTATGTGTGCGTTTGTTTCTTTGTAAAGCAATCAATGGAGGTTCCTCAGACCCCACTTCACACTAGCCGTGTCCTCAAGGAGGAAAAAGATACATGGGAAGACGTCAAGGTAAGACCTGTTAGAAACGTGTAGTGTAGCAACAAGGGAATGTTAATGTATGCAGTGATACTGCAGTTGTACAGCCATTTTAATGTGATGAGGCGACAGTGTGAGAGGAGAGTAAGGACCAAGCCAGTTTCTTGTTCAAACTGCCCTGAAGGGCTGTTCAGTTATGGAGAAATACTGACGAATATTTTGGTTGATATTGGAATCAGGATTACTTAACACGAGTACTCCCTACAGAGTATATAAATAAAATATAAAACATGTGAAATATACATTATAATATAAATGAAATACCAATAAAATATTTTTTTAAAATTAAAAAGGCATCACCATGAATGATACCATGACAAAAAATAGAATCCGGTTATTTAGGCTATAAGATCTGGTCTGTTGTTACACAGAGTAAACTGTGAACATACACAGTAGATGCTGGCAGTTCTGCTGGTAGTTTGTGATCAAACTGTACCACAAAAAACTAAAAAGACTAGTTTAGAGAAGAAAGTGTCTCAAAGGCCTCTCTCCACATTTCAGGAGGAAATGACCAGCGCACTGGCCACGATGAGGGTCGACTACGAGCAGATCAAGATCAAGACGATTGAGGACTCCAGCAATCCGCTGCTAACGAAGCGGAGGAAGAAAGCCAGTAGCGCAAACCCCCAGTCTGCCGCACACTGAGAGACACGCGTGTGCATGCATGCACAAACGGAAAAAACACAGGTTGTAAAAAGGAAGCAATAATTTGTCTACACACAGTCTGCATTGCATGGATTTCTCAGTGTTTTGATTTTAATGGCAAATTCTAATGTTTTTTAAAGAGTGTTTGTTTTTATTACTCTACCATTTTAACAAACCGTCTTCATTCTGCTCCTGCAGAGGGGAGTGTGTTGATCTGTGTTTGTGCTCCACAGAAGAGATTAGAAGGAGAGGAGGCGGAGTCAGTGGGACTTCTCACCTGTCCTTCCCCACATATCAGGTCGTCTGCTCAGAAGGGCTTGAATGTTTGATCAGGACGTGAAGCCTTAGCATTAGCGGTAGTTGTTACCCCACAGCCATGTACTAGCTCTAGCCCCACACCTGTGAATGTTAAATGAAATGGCTATATCCAAAAAACAGGAGGGAAGTTTTACTTTTGATACATGGAAAGTAAGCCAGTATATTTGAACTGAC
>NC_024317.1:5196456-5207353 GCF_000523025.1 Cynoglossus semilaevis | reverse complement strand
CCCCCCAGCCCCGCTCCATCTCACTGTTAGTACTGGTCCAGTAGAGTTGATCAGTGATGGGACTGGGTTTGTCTGTCAGTTCAGTTTGTCCTTGTAAATGTTGAACAGGAGCCTATGCACTCACACATTTATACATTTACCCTTTATTTTTCCAGTACATAATGTTGAAGCATAGAAGGACGGTCGCTCTCAGAACCGAACCGACTCATTCCCGTCGTTCATGTAGCTCAGCAGAGACACAGAGATGGAATAAACTGTATTTTTACATGGATTTTATGGTCATTTTAGCGTAGGCCTTACTGAGTGTTAAACTCAGCAGTTGATTTTACTCCCTACAATTAGACTTTTACCAATGTTATGCTGTAGAACCTATTACCTAACATTGCCTGATTGTATTCCAGGTCAATGCTATGCAGATGTGTTTGTCAGCTTGAATGTTGCCTTTTTGATGGTGTTACTTGTTGAGCAAAGATAGGAGGGGGGGTTTGTCTCTTCATGCAAGCAGTGGCGCCCTCTAGAGAGTACAAGTTTCAGACCGGTCTTGGTAAAGCTGTTCATGGTTGTACCAGCTCTTGGTTCATCTCCACTGTATTTCACACCTCCGGGAGAGTGAGCAGAACTTACCGAGGAGCTGCTGCTTTTACCTTAGCAGAATCTGAATTACCACCAGCAAACTCTTCACGTTCACCCAGGGTATCACCAATGGTTCCTCTCATAGACTATATGCAGGAAAATGATGTTGCCATAAGGTGTCCATTCAATGCCGCAAGACATACATATGACAATAAGTCACCAGGGTGACTTTGGACCAGGTGTTCCAGTGGGATGGTCCACCTTGTTGTTTTATTCTTACGTGCCATCAGCTGCCCTGCTTTCCAGCTGTTGTCTTCTAAATGGGTCATTAAAAAAAACAGCCATCCAAAATCATCATCTTCTTCTTTTCGCCTATGGTCATTTCTTATAGACGGAGATCACACACGGGAGTGTGGGAAATGATCGTCACTTTTGTCAGTTTGGTCTTCTGTAAAATCACAAGCACATTGCCTGTCGTCGCACACCTACACATCTCTCACTTTAAAGATGTTCATTGAATGTTTGTGGGAAATGTTCACAATGTTTTTTTGTTTTTTTTTTCCTTTAATCACTCTGTATTAGAAGCACACATTTTTCTTCCCTACATTCTTTGTTCATCTTCACTTGCCGTACTTTTTGCTTCAGCTTTGGATTAAAAAACATAAAGCACAACCCTGGCCATGTTTTAGTTATTATTTTTTTAATATTTTTTTTTCTAATGAATTTAAATGCTAATGAGCCAGTTTGTGCTTCTGCTGGTTGAAGACCTGAGGGCGGCTTTGTGTTACCGTGGCAACGGTTGAGTGCAGAATTATTATAATCCTCATGATGTTGGAGCGGCTTTTAAGATTTTGGCAGATAATAAAACGTCTAGTCAGTCGTCAGAACTCAAGAGGTGGAAGTTCATGTACTAAAAGTCTATTTTGCCCAATATGTCCCGTATATGGTGTTCCTCCTTATTTTATTTAACACATTTCCTGAATGGGGGACAAATAAAGGTGGTCTCAAATAAACAATAAATGTTTAGAAATTATAAAGAACTACCATTAACTGTGTTGAGTATTAAATTAGTCATTTTAAGAAAAAAGACACAAAGATTAATATATTGTTTCCCTCTTTTTTTTCATGCTTCAGCTCAGCTAGTTTCAAACTTGGGGTTTTTGGGACGGCTCCGGACCCGTGACTTTGACAAAGACTCATCTTGTGACAAGTGTCATGTTTGCAACTATGAGTGACTTCTGGAATATACGCATTTGTGTAGTGAGCTGCCTGGGGTCTTTGTCATCACAGATATTTCCCAACTGCAGTGTATTTAGACCGGTTTTCTGCAGATATGTGATTTCTCTCCAGGTGCGGTTTAGACACTGCCACTTGTCTTCAAGTTTTGAGTGCAACGAAACCCCCAGTCATCTCGCTCTGCCTCGTTTCAATAAGAGACTGATGAAACACAATGAAATGAATGCATTATCCTGTGAATAACAGTAAACTTTTTTTTACTGTCGACAGGTGTTCCTGCACCGTCTTGTTCTTAAGGTATTTTATGGCTTTCGAGAACATTTTTGCTAAAGTAAAGCCCAGGTAGCGTCGCCTTGTCCAAAAGGGTAGCAGTGTATCTTCAGTAATAGGGTTCCATGGGATTTCCATGCGCATTCAGCAGTGGTTTCCACACCAGTCCATTACTGTACCTTTCAACACGGTTTAGAGGTGAGGCCTTTACATCCTGATCCAAAATTCCCTTAAAATAAATGAGGGCTAAAGGGCCACATGGTAGAAAATTATTTTACAGCAAGGAGGTCACTAGTTTGCTGGTTCAATCCCCGGACAACCTGTCTGTATGGAGTTTTCGTATTGTGTGTGGGTTTTCGGGGGGTTTTCCAGTTTCCCTCCACAGCCCAGAACCATGCTCATTTGGCCTTGTATGTGGCCCTATGGTGGACTGTCCAGGGGGTCCCTGCCCTCCCCCCATTGATTTGGAATTTGCTCTAGCCCCTCTAGGGATTAAGCAGTGGATCGTGACTGACTGAATGAGGAAATGAATATCAGATCAGAGTGGTGACAGGCCTGTAGTCTACACCAGCAGTACCCAAACTGCTGATGCAGTCCCCCAATATAACCCCCCCCCCAAAAAAAAAAAGTTTAAAAAATATATATAAACGTCTTTATTGTGTGGAAATTTCTTATTCCGTGCTCCCCCTAGTGGCAACTGGAGCACCCCCAGGAGTGCAGCTTAATTTGGGAATCCCTGGTCTATATGATCATGTGCTGGGAAACATTGTTTCAAAGATACTTGAGCAGAATAAAATAAAATAAATAAATACATTTGTACTACATTGATCCCATATTTGGGAAACTGTTGTGTTAGCAGCAGATACGCGACCCACCTGAGGGTCACGACCTAGTCTTTGGGAGACAATGTCTCTTTTATAATTGAACTTCTTCTAAACTTTAAAAATCTGAAATGTCAAACAAAAGGGTTTTAGTTTAAAAAAAAACAAAACTATCCACAGATATTAAATAAAGCCAAAGAAACCCTTCTGGAAAAGGGGTCTGTATTTAAGAGGCAGCAGGAAGAACCGTGCACGTGATGTTAAAGACCACCAGCTGCGCTGTAGGTGTGCTGAACTTTCCACTTTTGTTATCACTCTTGAAAATAAAAACAAAGTGTGAAACTTGAAGGCATTGTTTTGGCACACCAATACCTTTTTGTGACAAAGGTGTGAATTCACGTCGAGGCTTCTCAGCTCGACGTGGTGTCGCGGAGTGTAGTTTTTGAAGTGGGTTGCCACCTTGACTCAGACAAAAACGTGCATCCTCTCTGACGGAGCCGAGATAGCAGCAGTGAGATGCCACACCTCAGCAAGAAAGCCGCGGCTCCGAGCCACCAACAGAGATGGCTTCAGATGACATGAAATGGAAACAGTGTTGCTGTCACTGAGACATGTGCTGGAATTCAAACTCCTTCCTGTCAAGTACAGCTCTCTGTACATGTTGTGGTTGTTGTGGTGGCTTTGATTTTTCCCCCTCTCTGCACTTGTGATTACTTTTGAGCTGATTATGTTAAAAAGCTGCCTTTTTTTGTAAAGAACGTTCTTCTAAGAAAACTGCCAGCGGGGGATTGAGCCGGAATTATTGTTTGATCACAAAAGTGATGAGATCCTCTGTTACAGAATATACAGAAACATACATACACACACACACATATATATGTGTGTGTGTGTGTATACGTACTGCCAATTTGTGATATCTGTAAGAAAATATATAAGAATGAATTGGAAAATGGTAAAAAAAAAAAAAGGTGAATGAGCACCAAACAAACATTTTTTCTCACCCTCACCCCCAAAACCAAGGCTCTCTCAGTAGCTACAGTCAGTCATAACAGTCAGACAGGTCAGGCTGCCAGGTCAGACAGGTGATTCAAAACCAAAGTGTGTTTATGAGCCGTACGACGAGGAGCGGTATGAGCCTGAGGGCAGTGGATTCTTCAGAAAATCCTGATTAATGTTGAGCAGTGGCTTCGTTAAATAAATACAGGTCCCGACAGGCACACGTGTGACTCCTTTAACCTTGTTTCTGTTTGACTGTGAGAACATGAGCTACGACACATGTGCCACGGCTGTAAAGCCGGCTCTTTACTTACTTATTTACTGTAAGTTTATACACAGCAATGCCGCTTCTGGTAAGTGATGTGATATAGGTCATGTTTGAGGTTAGAGCATCAGCCTATTGAGTTTACACTCAACACTTTTGAGTTCCCCTCATATATTGTACTGCAGTACTGCAGGATGTAATGCACATTCTTCTCACATCTCCTAAAAAATGACACGTTAGCTGCTGGCACGTCACAAAATTCACTTCAGGAGTAAATACTGTTTGGTTTTCATGAAAAAAATATTTATTAGATTTCAACAGTAAAGAAAAACAAACACTTCCAAACTTAAATAAATAACATAATACATACAATAAATAAAAAAAAAAAAGATTTAAAGATGTAGGTTGTTTTATATTGACTCAATATGATCCATTTTTTACTTGTCCCCAGGACAAATAATGAGACAGTTGTAATAAAAAAAAAAATCAGTTCAGCCAGCTGAGACAAATAAAAATGACATCTAATAACGTTTACATTCAGTTTCATAATTTATCAGGGTCAGCGTGTGTTCAGGCAGAGGTCACTCGCGTTCTTTGACGTTTTGAGGCGAGGTATTTCTCAATGTAGTTAAACAGAAGGTCCAGCTCGCCCATGGCCTTGAATAGACCTTTACTCTCCATCTGTGGACAAGCAGAGGTTACAGTGAATGCCTATACACACACACGTGGATTCAGTACGTGTGCACAGTCAAGTGTGGCGCCGGCACTCACCTGAGTGTAGCTAGAGTTTAGGTCTTTGATGTCAAAGGGTTTCTTGCATGAAAAGTAGTTTCTCTGTAGAAAAATAACAATAAAAACATTAAAAAACAGTAAAAAAAAAGTCAGCGTTAGCACAGAGGTTGTTGGAGTTCGGCTTCTGTGACTGCTGTTGCTGTGAAACCCAGTCCTTCTGTTTTGGCTGCGATGTGTGCTCCTTGAATCTGTTGGTTTTCTCTTCCTCTTTTGTTGAGAAAGTGGAAGATACCCAGTACTGTACACTGCTTCAGACTAATAGCTACTGACGAAAGCAATATTATGAGCTGTCCTGTGAGCCGTCACTGAATTCCTCTTTGCGACAGCTATGAGTGCACGTCAGGAACAACTAGCAATGAAGCATCTGAGCTGAACGTGGAAGTGGTTTCAAAGGGTTGTCAGAGGCTAGACTAGACGTCAAGAAAATTCCGGTGGGGAATGGTGTAGATGTAATGCACCGAAGCCTTCCAACAACAACTGCTGTGTACTTTTCCCTGCATCTTCTTCAGTAAAAACACGTGGATTACTCACACATTTGTGGACGTCGTCCTTGAGCTCGTCAAAGATCTGTAGTATTGACTCCACATGAGGCTTCAGGTCTATATTGTCCGTCACCTGGGACATAGCTCTCGGCAGCACTTCGCTGAGGTAGAAGTTCAGAATGGTGTCCATAACATGGCAGGCAAATGGGCTCTGTTTGGGAAGGAACAGCAATTGTGTCACAAGTTGTGTAAGATTTTTAGTTTAGTGCATGATTTTTTTTCCCATTTGTAATCAGGAAATATAGAGTTAAAATGATATGGGAAACTCACATTGAAAGAGTCCTCGATGCTGTGGTCCAGGAGAACAGAGTCCAAATCATTGTTTGCTTCCTGCAACAGAAGGAGGTTGAGCTCAGTGACTGAGAATGTGAGCAGACACTGTGGTGAGAACTGCAACATCACTGAGAATGTGAGCAGACACTGTGGTGAGATCTGCAACATCACTTGGCGGCACACCACAGAGTTGATGCTGTTTATCTTCACCAAATGATGCTGCACTTTAGCTCCAGTCAACCTGCAGAGTGAGTGATCTGCTGCTACTCACATAATAGTCCCGTATCTGTAAATAGCTCTGCCTGAGCTTCTTCAGCCGGACGGGGAAACCCTCCACAAATCGACAACACTGGTTGGTGCACATGGGTCCGCTCAGTGCCCAGCTGAAGAGAGACAGGAGACCCAGGACGATGGCGAGGAGCGACTGCGGAGACATGATGGATGCACGAGCTGCCAAAAGTCTAGAGAGAGTCTGGAAAGTCTTCTTGGTGTGTGATCTTGGACTCATGGTGTTGTAGATTTATAGGCAAGTTTAGGGTGGAGACTAACTGGAAGAGAAAGAGTTAAAAAGATTTATTCTAAAAAAAGGTTGGGTGGGGGGGATTTTCCCCACACGATAATTCAACATATACGTGACTCCTCCCATATAGGCTTGGTATGAATTTAAGGTTTAAAGGGGAAAATGGAATGTCGTCAATGTGTCAGCGTTTTAAGATTGCATCATTTTCATAATTTTCACCTAGCTGTGAATGACATCGTATTCTTCCATGACCTCAAATCAGAGCAGAAGAAATGTATGTATGTGACACACAGTTGTAACAGTTTTTATACAAAAACCTCAGAATAAGCATTTTTTACACTGAGAGGAAATTTAAATTATGCAAAAAAGAAAAAAAAAAAGAAAAAGGAACATCAGAGTCAGACTGAAGCAGGCTCAGATTACACAGCCTTCATTCCATTATCACGACTAATGACGACATCAATATTTAATAACGATATATATTAATAACAATTTAGGTGTGTTAAATAGATAAGTCTCAATTCTTAAAAAAACTGAAAAAAATAATGTCTTGTTTAAAACACGTTATTGAAACATGAAATAATAATATTAATAAGCAATAATAACAGTAATAAGGATAGATAGATAGATGGATGATAAGTAATGACAGCAAGAATATAATTCTGACATTAATATTTTTTATTTATATGTGTGTATGTATTTTTATGTCTATCAATATGTTGTAGTAATATATAATAATATATGATACATTTTAATGATGGAAACATTTTTATAGTTCTGTCCTTTTAGACTGCCATTAAAATGCAATAACACTATGAATATGTAGTAACAACACTTTAATAACTGTCCGTCTGTGGTTCGTCAACAGACCGGTTTTAATGCCACTCCCACTGACAGAGAATCACAGCGAAAATATCCTCCTGTCTGTCGACTTGCAATAACAGGAAACTTTGCCAGTGTCACAACCTGTGGTTTGAGGTCTGCATGTTGGAGGGTTACAAAATATTTCTGACATGATTGACAGGTGACGTTGCTCACAGGAGTCACGGTGATCTCTCGAGAGATTCCATCACGTAAAGCACACACCACAGCAGGCACAAGAAACGATGTGGGCAATGAAACGTCTGACTCTGCAAAGAGAAGTGCTGAGGGATTGGTGGTGGCGGCAGCCTGCAGGGTATTTTCAGGAAATCTTCCATCCGTGCTTCATGGCCCTCTCAAAATTATTTTATTTCACCGTTTTGAAAAGTTGGTATTTTGGGATACTTTGTCACTGACTTGCATCAGTGCAGGACCTGTCAGGTGGTTTGTCACCAAAATCAGCCTCCAACCAGTTTGTGATAAAGCAGATTAGCCAAACATTTTCACAAGAAGAACGTCAGTTTTGTTCACTGATGGTGTTTCTGTGCTGTGGGAGTTCCAACCACATGCAGGGAGTTGCAATTATTCACTCTAAATTTACTTTAGGTGTAAATGTGGGTGTTAACGGTTGGTTGTCTCTCTATGGTCTTTTTTTCCCCCTACTTTATATAAATATGTTTATTTACACACATTTTAACGACTTCTCTTTTTCTGTTTTGCTTTTTTAAGAGGTGGCTCATTTTTACAGCAGTTGTTATTTTCTGTAAACTTAAAATAAGAAAAAAAACCTCTCTCTCTCTGTCTCTCTCGCTCTCTCTCTATATATATATATAGATAAGCCAGTGCCAATAAAAAAATGCTAAGAAAAGCAGGTGTTGGGTAATTAACGAGAGGTCAAGACCTAAAAAAAAAAGTTGCTTAATTTGTCCGTAAAAATCTGAGAGTTGCAAAATCGACACTTTGGAATTTCACTTTGTACTAAACTGCCTCTGAACTGTTGTGCAAAAACAAGGTTATTTCAGATCCATGTGCAGATGTGTGCTGCCAAAAATTGAAATAAGAGAAGATGTTAAAATATGTTAAAATAATGAAAGAAAAAAATGGGTGAGTCCTACTGGGCTATACTGACCTCTCATCCACACCTTAACCCTTTGCCCCCTCACGCACCCACCCCACTTTATTTTGGTTTTAGGTGTGGTCACCCCTCTGTTCTGACCCTCAGCCTCATACTAGAAACTCCCCAGCAGTTGATTAGAACTGAAAGACCTCCCCGCCCCGTTGGCCTTGACGTACTTTTAGACCAGATTAATTCGATTATATTTTGTTGAGTCTGCGTTATGTGACGAAGTGACAAAAATTTACTGTTCCTTCCATATTTTTCCAATAACTTTTCAAAATTTCACATTCATAAAAAAAAAAAAAAAAAAACCTTGTGAAAGCTGAATGAGTCACATGGGAAACTCATTACCTTACATGTGTGGGTGCAGGTGTGCCTGCATGGGTGCATGTCCTGCTTGTGTGTGTAGTTTCATTTACTCACTTAATATAAAATGTTAACTTTTTTACTGTTTCAGCGTAGATTTGAGTAAAGATGTTTCAAAGACGGTGACTTTGATATTAAATCTAGCATAAAGGACATTTTTATAGATTTTTTTTTTCTCAAAGCCAGAACTCATAAACCAAAGTAACAGATGAAAAAAAACAAAACAGAAACTGCTGAGTAAATAAAAAGTGCTGTCACACTTGGTGAAGGCTAAGGAGGGACATGTTCACAGAAATGAAGTTTCATGACAGCGTGAAGAGTCAGCCGGAGATGTGTGAGCTGTCACTAATGCAGTCTATTTTAGGACGTGGAATACATTTCTTGGCTTTCTAGAAAGTGCCCATGACTGTGATGTGGTACATCACAAGTTTCTTATGCAACCATGTAATCATCCATGTTATCACCCTGATTAGATTCTGTATAACATACAAAACTGTTTCCAGGTTTTTTTGCGGTATGGGAAACTGTGTTGAATATCAACTTTGCTGTATCTTTGCTGTCACTGCCGATCACATGACGAAGAGTCTTGGAGGCGGAAGTAGCAGAAGTTCTAGTTTCAGGTTGAACACTCGAAGAACACTGAGTTTTTTATTGTTTTCTTTTTATTTCACATGTTTGTTATTATTACACCGACAGCTGCTAGAGGGCAGTCTAGCTGGCTGGGGCGCCTTATAATCCGAAAACGATACGATACTCACACTCCATTTGACGACTGTGTCAATCACCTTGTCAACCCTATTGCCCCTGTAAGCTAGGGGCAATACGATGAAACAAACGCTTCTTCAAACACAGTGTGAGCAAATAACAGTTTGTGTTACAGCAATGATTATGTGGTTTTACAGGGTTAGCGGCTAGCTTGCCTGCCTTGACTGCTGTGACCAGAGAGTCCTAGGTTTGATTCCCGGAAGAACCACATATCCATAATGGAGTCTCCTGAGTTACATTTATCCATTGTGGGAGGAATAAGGGAATACATTCTTCTTATTATTATTATTATTGTTGTTGTTGAATGGACCGGTGGACATTAATCACATTCTGCCCATGTGATAAATGTGCTAAATATTATAATCTAAGTAAATCCACAATCCATAGGGGACAACGGAGGTAATGACAAAAAGGAAACAGGAGTGGTTAGCTCAACTTTTTGTAACCCTTGGACGTCATGTGTAAGTTATCGTCATGTCACTAATTCATAATTCATGATGTTCTTCTAGGAAACATGGTCATACCGCAGTAGTCTCACACACTTCTTGAATCAGCGCAGTCTTATCTGACACATTTCCTCTTTACATCGGTGAGTAATTGTAACAATTAACGCTATGATGGAGCGATAAGTAGGCACGTTGGGCCCCAGCAATTTTCTGCTGTCACTCCTCCGACCCTTGCACCTCTTCAGCTCAGTTTCTGGTTACACGAAAATGCGTCGTCGGCCACTGCATCTGATTCATATTTACTGGATTTGGAGAAAACATTTCCGTCCCCAAGGAGGAGCATGAAAGAAAATAGCTGAGAACCACAGGTTTAGACCACTTGGTTGGACACACAGTTTGTTCGTTTCAGAGTAAACACACCGTGTGACTTTGTGTATATGCACTTGCAAGTTCTCACCTTTAGAGGAAATGATCCTGCGTTTACCTGTAGGTTCACCACATTTACCTTTCACTTTCACATCAGGCGCCAGGTGGCTGCCATTTTTGCGTCTTGCGTCAAGATGATAAAAGCTGATAAAATATGAGCCAACAGATGGTGTGAAACAGAACCTGACAGTCAGATGTGTTTGTCTCACAGTTGCACATTATCTGGAATAATTTGACCTCCGAAGATTTCTCAGCACTCAAGTAAATGATCTGCTTTAACCTCTGGCCTATGACAACCGTATACCATGAGGTCAATCTTAACGTACAACTGTAAAAGGAAATGTCCATATTTGAAACGTAGGAATAAAAACATTCCAATGTGACTTCTTTAGAAACATTAGTGTTTCTTCAGAGCTGAACAACAGCATAGTATTACTGGACACCTGCATACCTCCACTGAATGACTGTATTCCTGGTAATGAAACATAGACATTCATTTCTATCTTTCCTTCTTTCTTTCCTTCTTTCTTTCCTTCTTTCTTTCCTTCTTTCTTTCCTTCTTTCTTTCCTTCTTTCTTTCCTTCTTTCTTTCCTTCTTTCTTTCCTTCTTTCTTTCCTTCTTTCTTTC
>NC_024317.1:5180823-5194203 GCF_000523025.1 Cynoglossus semilaevis | reverse complement strand
TATCTATCTATCTATCTATCTATCTATCTATCTATCTATCTATCTATCTATCTATCTATCTATCTATCTATCTATCTATCTATCTATCTATCTATCCATCTGCCCTTCTATCTGTCTCTCTCGCTCTCTCTGGGTATTTAGTTTCATCACTTTCACCTGTGTCCTGTTCATCTCTGTTGATTAGTCTCAATCTTCTCACCTGTTTGTCTTCACCTGTTCAGCTCAGTCTCTGTCTGTCCTGTCTGTTCTGTCCCTGATCCTACTGGACTGTGGTGGACTTTGTGCCTTCTTGGACATAAAGAACTGGACTAGAGACCTGTATCTGGATCCTGTCTGCACCAAGACTGTGACAAAAACAACTGCGAGGGGCAAGTACTAGTATTTTTATTTGTGTACTCCTTGAGTCAGTAAGTTTCCAGTAGGTCCCCCCAGTTGACCAGTACACAGCTAATAGTAGTGATTAGCTGTTGTGTGAGTACTCTACAGTACACGCTGGATCAGCACATTTTGGAGTTTGAGTACAAGCATCTGTAGTAAAGGAAAACCATCAATACAACATTTAATAAAAGGAGTGTGGTTAGAAAATATTAAAATGAATGACTAAAAGAATAAGTTTCTTATATTCGGAGAAGAAAGGCAGTTAGATGAAAAACAAAGAACAGCTCCCCACAGTGGTGACATAATGGTAGAGCAGTCTAATAAAACCTCAATACTTAGAACGTGTTTTGTCTTTCAGCTCTGCTCAGACATTAATAAATAAAATTCAAGAACCAAACGTAGTCATTTATTGATCAGGTTATAAATAAGTTTCCTTTCTAGGCTACAAATTTTATCTCGGCTATAAATATAAGTTGTTAAGTTCCACCGCTGGTTTTTTTTCCACTGGATTCTTTCAGTTGTTGTTTGTGTTTCGGAGGTGATTGCGTAAGCGACCCTGCGTACAGACATGTGTTCTGATGCTGTTAACCACATTTATGCAAGTGCTGCTCATCATAGCATGCTCATGTTTTCCTTTACAGTTTAAACACCTGATTATTGAATTAATGAAACAATAACTCTCATCTCAAGAATGAATCATAGTTTCATTGGCCTGTGCAATATTTAGTGTTTTTGGTAACGTACCAAAATTAGATTTACTTCATTTGTTCCTGATTACAGCTGGTCAAAAACATGTGATATCTTTCCTTTCCCTCTTTTCCTGGAGGGATTAGACTTTCAGTCTCAACAAACCAGAATAAAAATCACATTTGCACCCCGCAAATCGTCTTTTAACAACTGAGGACAATGCTAAATATTAGGTACGTCCGATATTATTGGCCGACCGATATTAGCAAAATGATGTAATATATGTAAGGATCGTTATCGGTTTTTAATGAAAACCTGATAACGCAATGCCTGGGTTTTTCAATGACGCATGCCCTAAAAATAGTTTTGGAGATAAACGGTTGTATAGTAAAGTGAAAGTCACTAGATGGCAGCATTGCAGCTAATTTTTATTAACCTAGTTTAATAATCAGGGTATTGTATGTGCCAGCAACACAATACAGTGCTTTCTACAGATAAACAAATAAATATTACCAGGCCTAAATCGGTATTGGTTATCGTAATCTGAAATTAAGTGGTTGGAAAATATTGGAATATCATATAAAAAGTAGGTAGGTACTTTTGAAAGTTTTTTTTGTTGTTGTTGTTAATAGCTTTCTGTAGCCATGCTAGCAGCAGGTTTTGCGTCAGTATTGTTGTTACTCGCGTTAACTCATTTGTCCTGTCAGTATGAGCTAATGCAGCTTTACAATTGACAAAACTCAGTATATATTTCATATTAGCAGCTGATGTGAGGCTGTAGCCTCTAAAGAACAAACAACCCGTATGCTAATAGTCCAGTATTTCTTACTAATTCTAATCCGTGAGTGAGTTAAATTGTACTTGTTGGACAGACGGGGACATGACGACACAAACCTGTGGACTCTGCAGCAGAGACGAGTATCTACCGTTAGTATTTGGGCACCTATGGTTATCAGGTCGTGCTTTCCCATTCGTTCCCAGAAAGAACACTGTTGTTCGCAGTTTAACATACACACATTATTACCACACACGGCGTCAGACGTTTGATGAGTGGATGCATCTTCTCCCTCCTGACCTCTCTGTCACAACTCTTTGCCACATGTTGAAAAAAAAAGTTTTGGGGTATTATTTAATCAGGAGGGCAGTTTGGAGTAGTTTTGATCTTCATCATGTGGTACTTGTGACAAATCATCAGTCATACTCCTGAAAGAAAGAAAGGAAACAGAAACCTGACCCTGTGATTCACTTTATAAGCAAAGAGGTGTCGAGGCGCGTGATAACGTCTCACTGCTACTGTAGTCCGCAGATTGTCTGCCCTTGTGGAGAATTAGTACAAATTTTCAGGAATTTCTAAAAATGATAGGTTATAAAAAGTCAGTCACTTTGTGATCATGCATTAAAACTGTTGCGACACGAGTAAAAGAACAACTGGGGGAAAACTGAAAAACAATTCCAAGGTTAAGGTTAAAGTTGAACTATATTGATCCCGCACTGGGGAAAGTTTTGCATTGCAGCAGTATGGGGGACAGAGACAGTCTGTACAAAGGGAAACAGGAATTCACAAATGTACACAAGAGTACAAAATACAAAACGTAAAGTGTAAGGTCACTAGACTCAATTTAATCCAAATATTGTATGTACTTCCAAATCCAAATGTTACCAAATACAACATACTCTTTGTTATTTATAGTTTTACCTATTATTCAAACGCAGTATTTCTGTTGTCTTTCCCAGTGACACATCAGCATGTAGACCAGCAGTATTTGAACCCCTGATCACAGTCACGCAATTGGAAGCAGTTTATAGGCATACAGCAAATTTAAAATGACACGGGAGACATTTTTAAAAATCATGGCTCATAGACAAGAGTAAGAGTGCTTCAGCGACCTGCCTGCAGTCCAGATTTATGGTATATTCATATAACCTAGCCAACATTGATACATCACAGGGACTCCAACTAAAATCCAGTGTTTAGTGTCATGGTTCCCAGGTGGTCGGAAATGGTAATAATGAACAAAGAAAAAGTAACTCTCAGATTTTCACTTCACTGATTATTTATTTTACTGATGAAATAATGAAAATAATTCCAAGTCTTGTTTTGTCTAAAAGAAAGAGAGATAGAGAGAGGGAGAGCGAGAGATGCTTTTTGTGCTGCTGCTTTCATCACCACTAGATGGTACTGTAGAGCGTTTTATTTCTTGATTTTAATTAAAAAAACAGCCAAAGGTCACTTCACAGAATAGTAGTCTTTTATTTAGATAAAAAAAATAAATATTCCAATACATATTTAAAAAAACACAAGGAATAAAAAAACAGTAGAAAAGCACAAAATATTGAAAAAAGGCTTTGTTTTGGTTAATATAAATAGGACAAATATATTTATGCAACGTCAATTATAAATAGTGAGTAATATTTTTGTTAGTAATTTGATTCAAAAACATGAAATCAATTCAAGTGCATATCCAGAAATGCAGACCATTTCTCCAGCTGAATCTAAAACAAATGGTAACCCTGGTAACCCTGGTAACCCTGCTGCCCAGTGTATTAATGTGTTCAGGAGGCCGGGTTTTGACCCAGGCCCTCCAGCCACTCCAACACAACGTTCAGCTCCCCCATGGCCTTCCGTGCTGCCGTGTCCACCTGCAGCTGAGGGTGAGAAGAGAAACATAACTTAAACGTATATCACTGACTGGTCTTTGTGTGGATGGGCTACAGTACTGTGTTTACTGACCGGGGGATCCTGTATGTTTTTGCATTAGGAATCGAACTTACATTTAAAATATTGCTAAAATATATTTGCCTAACCCAGTTTCCAATTTAAAAAAAACAACAAAAAACAATTGATCCTGTTGCTACTGTTAGAAATAAGCTCGCCAGCCCCCTCTGCTGGATAAAAATGATCATGTCCATAGAGAATTCTTACCTTTGTAAACTCGGCATGGATGGAATCAATTTTCCTGTGGGTTTCTTCTCCACAGTGGCAGTGCTGTGTAGAGACAGAAAAAAAATACTTAATTTAAAACATAAAAAAGTAGGAAAACACCGATTAGATTAAGGAGTACTTGGTTGTTTGCGGCTACTTTGAATTACGTCATTGATTTTACGAAAAATCAATGGTATTTCTGCTAAAACCTTTCCAGTTTACCAGCGTGTTGACTTACACATTTGTGTATGTCTCTTTTGATGGTGACGAACGCGTTGGCCAGAGCACTGGAGCAGCGCTGGTTTATTGGCTGTGGAGATGTGTAGCTGCTGAAAACTCTCTCGATGTAGAACCGCATCAGCAGGTGCATGAAGCAGCACATCTGCCCCTCCTGGTGAAGACGTGTAAATACATCAGTATAGGTTCTGGTCTCACAGGCTACTGAGCAGTGCAGTACATGTCTTATAACTGATACATTTGATAACAGAGAATGCAGAACTATTGTAAGGATGTTAGGAGGGGACATGACAAGACGAGGACTAACCTGGACATCTTTAATCAGTGATTTGTCCAGGATTTTCACTCCAATCTCGTTGTCTCCGGCGAGCTGCAATTTTAAAGGAAAAAAAAAGAGACTGTGTTTTATTTGAGTTCATCATCAGCACTCGCTCAGTGACACTGAGTGTTCCAACTCACCAGGTCTGATCGAATGTCAGAGTAGTATTTCTGCAGCTCCTGTGTGTGGACGTTGACAGAGCAGCTGGACAGAGGAATGGCTCTGCTCTTCACGTCCTTCAGGCAGCTGAGTACCAGCAGCAGAGCTAGAGAGCAGCACAGCAGCATCTTCATCACGACCTGGAAGAGCAACACAGTCATGTTATTGTGTTTGATTAAAGAAAAAAGGGGAGTTTAAATGAGCTCTGTTTGTATGAAGATTAGTTTTCTAAGGCTTAGTTTATGAGCTGTATTCCCAGTACGACTCAAATCAATGTTTTACCCAAAGAAATGAATGAATGAATCAATCAATGTGAAAAAAAAATAATAGTAAGAATCCAAGATTTACAATTATTAGTAATAGTGACTGTGACCTTTTTTTAAGTAAACTTTAAAATAAACTTTTCTCGGAAATTCCTTTTATACATTTATATAAAAAAAGTGACAAATCTACTACTAAAACTTTATATTTTATAACTAATCATCTGACTGATGTGTGGAGTATTTAAAAGAAAAAAAGAAAAAATATAAATCACTTCTAGTAAATAAAGACTACAGTTAATTAATTACAAATATTATTCATAATTTGATTTATATACTTATACTTATGTACCTTAAATACAAACAAAAATCCCCACACAGACTAAATTGTAAGTAAGTTATCTCCCACCACCACCACAGTCAGGTACGGTCTTCAAACACACCTGTGGACTCACCTGTGTCTGTGTTTGTGTGTTTGTTACCCAGAGGATGCGTCCTGAGAATCACCTGTCTCTCTGTGTCCATGATGTCTCCTTTTATGCAGCGGCGAGGGGGGAATTTCAGCAGGCACTGCACCCCGCCCTCACGCAGACATGTAATTGCCCAGGAACATGCTCACAAATTGTTTCACAGGTTGAGGAAGTTTTCTTGAAAATATGTCTCAACAAAGGAGGGGAGGAGGGGGGGGGAGGGGGGGGGGGGGGGGGGGGGGGGAGGAGGGGTTCCCCCTCCACCCAGAATGGGTTGTATAATTATTGGAATAAGCTACAACACACCTTTAATGTCACGATTATACTGTGTAATTAATGCGTCATTCATTCATTCATTCATTCATTCATCAGTGTCGTCATTTCTCTGACGTGAGGCTTTATTTATTTTCTTCCATCTAATATTCAATATAACTTCAATAGACTTTTTATATTTATATTTATATTTATATTTATATTTATATTTATATTTATATTTATATTTATATTGTGTTCCGAGTTGCTCCTGTTTTACCACCTAACTGGAAAGACGAGCTACTTTCCAGAGCGTTGTGAATCATTGTTATACCGCTGCTCTCCTTCAGTAGCGCTCTCCTTCACTCCTGACCGACGTGTCAATTTTGGAAACTCCTACCAGACCTGCTCACCTGCTTGTCTGGCCAAGATAACTTTTTGATGACTGCAGAAAATTCACTCAGAGTGGAAAGAATCATGTGAAGGAAATAGAAACAGGAACAACCTGCTGGAGCTAGCCTCAATAGCAGCATAACAGTGAGCAGGAAACGTGCAAAATTTCCAAAAATACCTTTGAAGTCGGTGTCCTGTTCCCTTCCCATATCAGGAATACTTGTTGCTCATTTTTAGCCAGAAGAGGTCATCACCCAATATTTTGAACCGGGGAAACTGGTTGATTTTGTTCCAAGGTGATCACTCTCACTTTTTTTTAATATATATGTGTGTGTATATATATATATATATATATATATATAGACATTGGCAAGAAATCCAATGAAAACATCATATAATTAGCCAATGCTCATGGGTTCAGTGTTCAACCCTGCCTATTTATTAGGTTTTGGGAGAATTCCAGCCGAGTTAGAATTTGATATCCCTGTGGAAAGACAAACCCCGAACCCACTGTCAGAGTTTGTTCAACAAAAAAGAATGATGTTGTTTTACTTTATCCATTTTGCCGGTTTCATTTTCTACCACATCCATCCTGTTCACTGTAACGACCAAAGCTGGATCGCATCCCAGCCGGACGTGATATAAATGTAGTCTGGACATCGTAGGACACGTCCAGAGGAGAACAGGCCAGGACCTGAACTAATGACCTTCTTGCTGTTGTGTGATGGCATCATCCAGTGCACTGATGTTAATAATAACTTAATTTAAAGTTTTAAAATTCCAAACAGAATTGAACTGATGTCGCCTCAGATAACTGTACTTCCCCTTGGAATTCCAACCATACAGCACTCGTAGAGTAAAACGGTGAAGAAGACGTCCATACGGGATCAAATGTTCAAAGAAAAGTTTTATTTTTTCCTTTATTGTACAAAGCGTCTAATGTATATGTATATGTAAATAATATACAGAAGACTAACAGTAAAATAATACGTTTTTTAATTTTATTTTTTTTACATGTAGCACCATGAAAATCACAGGCACAGTTGGGACAGCTTTGGCTACATGGTAGCAACGTTTTCACCCGGTTCTTCGGACTTCTTCACTGCAGGTCAGGTTGGTAGCTGTACTGGAATCACACACTCACGCGTACACACACTCGTGCACACACACACACACACACACACCAATGGACGTACTGTAACTACCGGCTGTACCTGTAGCATCCTGTCTTCCTGCAGCATCTGTCGTTGTGCCTGTATTTTCAGGATTTAAGGAGTTAGACCAGGCATGGGCAAACTAAGGCCCGGGGGCCAGATGCGGCCCGTTGAGCTTTTTTATCCGGCCCGCCAAACTTTTACGAATTAAATATTTTTTTATAGATTATCATTGTATGCATTTTCACTGCAATATCCACGTTTTGCCAATAGATGGCGTAGAAAATGATAAAAGCCTTTTAGCATTTCAGCCTTTATGCATGACTTTTACATGTCATTTATCTTAGTCCTCACGAATAATTGTGGCTGCCGGGTCACACAGTTTGCCCAGGCCTGATCTAGACGCACGAAATGATGGATTAACTACACCTCCTAAACTGGTCTCAACGTGGAAGGAGCTGAAACTATTAAAGCTTGAAAGTTTTGTCAATTATCTGAAGATAAATAAGATAAATCTCCACACCATGAGTGCACACAGGCCGTCTGATCCTCTGAGCGTTTTTCATTTTAGCCTGTGCACTCCACCTGCCTGTGTTTGCTCTAGCGTGTGTATTCGAGCACGTGTGTGTATTTGTGTGCATGTGCACAGGCCTTGACGCATGCTTCTCCTAAATGACGATAGAGTGGAGGTGTCTGAAGCACATGATGACATCCAGCGGGATGGGAGGGCTCAGGTGATTTCCGTCCAAACGCAGATACCTGAGGCAGAAGAACAGGAGCTGAACATGAGCAACAACTGCTGCTGTGAAAAGTCATTAGTTCCTCATTAGACGGCACTTCCTATTGTCTGTGTGTGTGTGTGTGTGATTGCCAAGTGACAAGTCGTGACGTACCTAAGTCTGGGCACCGTGCTTTGATCACTGTCATCAACGTGAAGGCTGTGAGGGCAGATTAGAGTTCCATTGATGGCTGCAGGAGAAATACAGCCTTGAATATCAGGTTCATTCAACATGTTTGATTTTTTTTTTTTTTTTTTTTTTTTGAGGATTTTTCTTTTCATTATGAGGATATAATAATAGTACTATATTACTCATTAAGTGATTTTTGTAAATATTTCAACTTTAAATACTTATAATAAAGAAGTCTTTTTCTAGTCTATAACCACTAGAGGGCCTCGGAGGTCAACGTCACAGTCATTGTTTTTGGTGCATTTTTTTCAGCAGCAACACTTTCACACAGCTTGGCCGTGTAACGTAGACGTGGATCCAGTACTTTTTACTTACTCTTCTGACTTTCCAAACAGATTGTTTATAAAATGTGTCTAATTAACCCCCCCTCCCATCTGGTACTTCTGGAACTTACTCTCAATGCTGTTGTGGTTGAGGTGCAGGTGCTCCAGGTGTCCATTGAAGAGGGGAACAGACGTGAGCTGGTTGTGGGCCAGTTGCAGGTCCAGCAGCGTGGAGAAGTTGAACACAGCTGCAGGAACACCTTTATCACTCAGCTGGTTGTAGTTCAGCCTGACGAACGCCAGGTGATTGAAGCCTTTGAAGTAGTTCCTGAACACGGCACAGAGAAAAGATTCACCCTGCTGCAGCCCAGATGAATACACACTTGACCTCTGACATCCGTCCAGTGTTTCTTACAGACCCGCCCGTTGTGTGTGTGCGACCGGCAGCGTCAGTGTGTACTGTAGCTAATGTGAGCTGTGTACTTGCTTTGGGATGTCGTCGATGCGGTTCTTGTCCAGGAACAGCTGTATGACACTGTCAGGTACGCCGTCGGGCATCTTCTTCAGCAGGTTGTGAGCCAGATTGAGCTGCACCAGACCCTTCAGATCCTTGAACGTGTTCTTTCCCAGGTCACTGTCACTCAGCTGTGGAGTGGGAAATTCTCATAGTCATAAGAGTCACACGTTTTCTCCTAAGACACGAGTCGATGTCACTGCCGTGATGTGGCTACAAAGTACAACGAGACTTTAAACTACCTGGTTGTAGTACAGGTCAAGGAGGGTCAGGTTACCCATCTTGTTAAAGGCACCTGCGGGGATCTTGGTAATCCGGTTCCTACTAAGACGGAGCTGTTCCAGGCCTGAGGGGAGACCTTGAGGAACCTCTTTTAGCTGGTTACGGTGCACGTAGAGATAGAGCAGAGCTGGGATCTTGCCAAATACCTGAATAAAAACAGAGATTACAATTTGTTAAAAATTTGAAGTCTATGTGCAATTAAGAAAAACCATAGCAACCAATACAGTAAACCACGCCCCATGTGGCATGGCAAGGTACTGCACAGTCAAGTTGTTTACACAGAAACATGCAGACGATGACAGGCACCTTACCATTAGCTTGTTGTGAGATGTTATACATTCATAAAGCTTCAAACAACTGACTGTGTATTCAATCAAAGGATTTAATGCTGCGGTTGGATACGATTGTATCTCAAAGGCATAACGTAATAACTGTCATTGTATGGAAATGATATAACTGTAATTGACCGTCGACTCTGGTCGGCTTGAGGAAGTTAGCATGAAGAAGATAACCTTTGTTTCTTTTTTGCAGGAGAATATAGTTCATCATAGAGAACGGTCAACAGTCAACATCGTCCTGGACATTTGGTCTGGACCGGAGCTCAAACTCAGCCTTCACACAACATAAAATGAACCGCGCTGAGAGGGTTTGGTTCTGTTGGACAACTAAAGGTTAGTGCAACCTGACATTACAAGTGGTTCATCTCTTCTCCAGACAGTGGGACTGAGTAATCATCGCTTTAGTGGCAAAGTGAGTCATGATTGGCTGTTCAGTACTGGGTAGAGCACAGTTGTTTTATTATGACTTGGTGTAGAATTTATGTTGGGCCGGAAAAAAAAAATCCCTCCAACAAATAAGAGCAGAATTACCTTAATAAAAAACAAGAATAAATTACCCCTGCATTTCTTTAAATTCCAGTGTTTGTTCTTTTGGATGTAAATCCTGGATGTTTTGATGAGAAAACGCTCTGACCTGTTTATCAATTCGATGAATGCGATTGTTCGCCAGGTTGACCCAGCGGACCTCGGTGGCGTTGACGAACGCTTCTGCTGTGACCTCAGAGATGTAGTTGTTCTGAAGGTACAAGTAGTGGGTCCTGGACGGGATGACAGGGATAACACGGATGTTTCGATTCTCACAGTTGAGAGAGTTTGGATAATCTGGGGTACATAAACATTCTCGGGGGCAGTCGCGGAAGACAGATTGTGGGCCAAAGATGACGGGGGGGAAGTCTGTGGGCTCCTGGGGCTCGGGCTGTGCTGGTCTAGCGGGCTGTGCTGGTCTAGCGGGCTGTGCTGGTCTAGCGGGCTTGACAACAGGAGGCCTTCGTGTGGTGGCCGGGCGCCTGGTGGGTTTCTTTGGCCGTAGTCTCTGTGTCAACACTGCCCCCATCAGGAGAAACAGAGCCAAAGCAAAGAAGAGTCCCACACTGGCCTTCATGGTCCTGGAACAGAAAATGGGACAGAGGATGTTATCTTTCAGGTTTTACTGTACGCACCGTCACGTGGCTCATGTCACAATAACACAGCATGTCATTTGGGTTTTGCTGGTTGACCAGTGTGGTCAGCTGATTATAACCGAGAAGAACGGCTGACAGCTTGAGTGCTCTGGATAAGTTTAATGTTTCTTGATCTGTGTGGGAGATCTGGAGCGGCCCCGACTCCACAGTCAAACAGACTCTCTTTAAAGGTTTAGTGAAGCTCAGCAGGGAATCTGAAAACTTCACAGCTGTTTGTATTTTGATACATTTGTTTTTGGAAAGGACTGAGAACTTTTTTTTTAAAATCTTTTTCAAAGAAAAATCTAAGTATAAATTGCTGACTCGTCCTGTTAATCCATCTGTTACTCTTAGTTCAGGTTCAAACTAGGGCCATAACCGACCGTCAACCAACAGGTTGGTACGACCAACATCAACTAATCTTTACCTCTACTTCAATTCTAATCTATAATAACTACCATTACTTCAGAGAATAATATTTTCAGGAGGAATCCCTGTTTGTAAGGCCAATGGTATAAAGAGCTGCTGAATGAGCATGACCTTTGATCCCTCCAGATGCATGACAGGGAAACCACCTGATGACCTACTTATGAAATTAGTTTTCAGGGATCAGTGTGAATGAACTGGAATATTTGAGAGCCCCACTCTTATACCTTTTCTTGATGCAGGAACTCTTGCTTTATGAAAACAACCCAGTGTTAAACTTGTCTTTCCCTTTAATTTTCAAAATGTACAAACTTTATTGATTCTAATAAATAAAGGATGAAATTAATTCCTTGAAAATATCAAACTGCCACATGTTATTGGTTAGTTTTTATACAGCTTTTTAAGTTGTTTGTTAGAATATTTCCGCTCATTAAAGATGTTGTGCAGTACAGAATAATAGTAGTCGATTAAATGGACTAATATTAGGGATTACATTAACAGTAGTCCTTCTGCTGACTGTTGCTAAAACATGTGTTTACTTGGTGAAGTTTCTCTCCCACCACTGTCGAAATAGTAAACACTCGTGTTGGGCTTTATCAATTAATGCTCATCATCCATCGATGTCATCTGTTCAGCGCTGACTATAATTATAGCAAAGACCGTTCATCTATTTCTATCAATAATTCATGATGGATATTTGGGTGGTGGTTTGGTAATAAGGGCAAGATGGTGTGCAGGGGAAAAAAGTCAGTGTGTTTTATGGAGTGTGAGGGGGAGTGGGAGGGGTTGCACTGAAAAAGGAAATTAGTATTTGTGAGGAAGAGGAAAGGAAACAACGTAGGATAAAGGCTCTTTGTCAACTGTTGGACGTCCAGAGGGACGGTTGTGGTGGAGAAAAATACTCAGTATATGGGAGGTAAGGGCACTTTGACCTGGGAGAGGTCCAGAGGAAACACAGTCCCTCGGAGACTCTGTTGGAACTTTATCTCTGAGCACACACACACACACACACACACACACACACCATATTTTTGGTCCCTTGTCATTAATTCAAATATTTGGTGTCTCTTTTTAGTGCGCTGCCAGTGTAATACAGAGTGCAGGACGTATAATCAGCGCGTGTAATTAGGGGACTTGTGAGGAGGCAGCGGTCAGATATTATTTTTCACCACATGCACATGCAGAGCTGCAGATGTCGGAGTTGAGTATGAGAGGAATTCAACAGGACATCTCAGGTTCTGTTCTGGCTGCGTTTCTTCAGACTCTCTGTGTGCACTTGTTTTTTTTTTTTTACTTGTTGGATCGATGTGGATTCTCAACAATACAGACAGTTGTTCTTATGAGTCAGTCAGCAGCTGAACTTATTCAGACCAACGACTGCCACTGTTTAGGCTTGATATGATAAAATAAAGCGTGGTTAAAATTAGGGATGTCGGATATTATCGGCCAACTGATATCATTAGCATATCATGTATTATCTGCAAGAATCGTTATCAGTTTTAGTGGGTTTAGTCAAATGGTGTGTGATCTAAAAATAGTTTTGGTAGGATAAACGGCTGTATATTAAAGCGACGGTCACTAGATGGCAGCATTGCAGCTAATTTAACTAATCGCATACTAATACAGTGGTTTGTACAGATGAGTAAATAAATATTACCAGGCCTATAACGGAATTGGAAATTAGGTGTTTGGATTTTGTACAGATGAGTAAATAAATATTACTATAACGCCTATAACGCTATCGGTTGGTATCGGAATCGGAAATTAAGTGTTTGGACAATATCGGCATAATGGATATCGACAAAAAGTTAAAAATCGGACATCCCTAGTTAAGATATTTGTCATGCAGTCGTTGGAGGTGTAGAGCTCTGCTCTTGAGTCATGCAGTCGTTGGAGGTGTAGAGCTAATTAAAATTGAAAACTATTTTAATATGTTCAATCTATATATATATATATATTGCAATAATTCATATAAACAAGTCGTGGAAGAGTGATGTCTTTGCATTAATAGCACCATCTGCAGGGGAGTCAGAGGAGCTGCATGCTGTGTTTATGCTAAAATACAACACCAAAATCCTTGTCAGAATGATGTGGAGTGTTTCTTTAAAACATCCACAGACAGCTGTTTAACAACACAGACCGCTGGTCGCGCTAGTTTCTAATGAATCTGCGACCTTTACGAAAACCTCTTGCCATT
>NC_024317.1:5175664-5180788 GCF_000523025.1 Cynoglossus semilaevis | reverse complement strand
AGCCTGCAGCCCAGAAAACGTGCTGCCTGGAAAAACATATCTTGAACTTTTCTCTGACAGTTTTCCTGGCACTGCCCTTCCTTTTCCCTTTCAGCCATGTAGAACCTCCCAGCCCCTCGTTCATAACCAGAACCACCTCTTTATTAAAGGGCTTTCAGAACCAGTAGTCTGGGAAACTAAAGACCTGCTGGTCTAATATTCGTGTCCCTCGGACTCAGAAATTCCGACTCTTCCGTCCTGTTGTTGTGAATATCTTCCGTGTGACAACATCTGTGACACTGACCAGTGCTTTGGTTCCGTGCTTCATAATCAGACACAGTTTTGTGGCTGAAGAAGCTCAGATTACAGCACAGTTACCACTGGACTGTAACATCACAATATTGTGTAAACAAAGGCAGGATCTAAAAGCTCAGTGGACCAGCTTTTGTTTTTACGCAGCACATTTAGAATCTGGGTCACAGATTAGAATCAAAGCTTTGGTTTTTCAAATTTTGTTGACTTTGTAAAGTAAATATTGTTTTTTATTTATTATGGAAAATACTTTTAATCCTGCATGTTTTCATTTAACTGTACCAGGAGCAAATATTCCTGGCAGTACTTCAGATTTTAAATTGTAACAAAACATGTGTATGTGCGTATGCAAAGAACAGAACAACTGTTCTTCATGCTTTAATCAAACATTTTGTCTTCAAAAGAATTGAAGAGAGAATGTGTTGGCAGTGAAAATCTGTGGTGACGACGACAAACATTTTCATCTTCTGACAGTATCATATCAAACCAAAGTCATATAAGTCATTATATCTCAGTAAAACTTAATAAATCTTCCCCTATACCAGTGACATTTCCAAACTTAATAGGCTCAGACTTTTAAGGATATATGTGTCCTGATAAATCACTCCCCATCATCACCAGATATTTAGCTCTGCAGCCAAAACATGTCCTCATGTGGGTGTGGCATTTGCAAAGTACTGAAGCTGTGCAAAAAAAAAAAAAAGACAGTGTCCACATCTGGATGTGCAGTAAAAGAACAGAAGAAAAATACATAATAAATGCTGTTTACACTGCTGGCTAAATCAATAGCACAAGAAAATAAGACTGAAACCAAAAGGCTCGTCCTTTGATGACGGCATCTCTGCCCTCTTATCAACACAAACAACTGAGGAATTTCTGTTTAAAAATGTCAAGGCCACCAAACTGGGCCAGAAATGTGACGATGGTGTTTAAATACTTCCCAGAGAATTACTCCAGGGCCTTCAAAAGGATGCAGCTGATTAAAAAAAAGAAAAAAAAACGAGAATTTAGATCCTTCTGTGATCAGCTTTTATAAACACGGCGACGTCTTTTATCTCTACATTTGTAATTTAGAGCAGTGGCTTTTGTGACTCAGTATGGGAAAAGTTGCAAATCAAGACAAGTGTTGCTGAGCAGAGCGATAGTTCAGAGTCCATCAGGCGGCAGCAGCTCCTGTAAACTCCGGGTACCGCTCTGTATGGCACAGTGTTTCTATAGAAACCCAGCAGCACGCTCCAGTCGTGCCGCTGCCAGGAGTCTCTCCAGTTAACAAACACAAAATAGTCACATCTCTCCTCAGATGTTCTGCTGCTTTTTCTGTTAGCGACGACAACACTTCATCAACAACCACACCTTCATAGACCAACAAATAGTTCCTTACCTGCCTCTGGTACCTGCCCTCTTTGTAAAGTCACAACTTTTGTGTCTTGGTTGCTCTGTCCCTCTCTCTCTCCTCACTCTTGTTCTCCCCCTCCTTGCCTCCTTCCCTCCTCTCTCTCTATCTCCTCTCTCTCTCTTTCTCTCTTTCCCCATTGGTCAACAAGCCTGCCTATTGGGCCGGTTTTCTGGCAATTTTCCCTCCAAAAGTCACCATGGTTCTTTTCCCCCTCAGCTCGGCAGGATGATTTGAGCTAAATTCCCCCTGGATGACTACAGAGTTTCTTATCAACAGATCACTCTGTTACAAATTGTTTTAATTTTTTTTAAGCAGAGCTAAAATATGACATTGTTTATACTAAAAACACACACACTCACAGAAGAGGTTTGTTGGAATATTTGTTTGTGTTTTGTGTTTCGTCTTGGACCTGGAGTCTGAGATATTTAGAACACTGAACGTCTTCTGGGGAAAAGCACAGCTGTAATTGCGTCTCTGCCTTTGTTTCCCACCCACTTTGTCATTGTTTAGATGAATCCACACAGACTCAGTCATGTGTTTTCCATCAGCGGCATCTCCCCGTTGACCCCATAGCGTCTTTTTTGTGTCAGTCAAATGTCCAAGAATCGGTTTTCCTCTCCGGCAGCATCACTGAGTCAAACAGGTCCAGCTGAAGCAGCAGGGCGGAGGTCGCTGAGGACCAGGGGATCTTTCATCAAGTGGTGCCTTGAGCCACTGTGATTATTCTTTCTCTCTTTCTGTCTTCATACTTTCTCCTTGCTCTGTGTGTGTGTGTGTGTGTGTGTGTTAATATGTCATTGGAGGTTATGAGGTGGACATGTGTTTGCTGGCCTGCATTCTTCCAGAATGAGAGCGAGCCACAGCCTAAAAAGTAATGAGACGAACATATGTTGAGAAAAGGCCCCAAAACACACACATGTACATACTGTATGTGCGGCTGCGAACTCATATGTTCAAAGCATGTACTGTTCTTATTTGGGGGTTTAACTGCAGTCCAGTTTCATATGTTTATTTTATCGTACGCTGTTTTTGGCTAATGATCTCATCATTCGCTGGTAACAGAAGATTAAAAAGTTTATAATTAAATTAAAGCTCATGACTTTGTGAGCAGAGGATACTATAATACTATAAATACCTTTTGGGATTTTTCATGCATTTCTATGAAACTACTGGTATTTTTTTTTTATTAAAAATAGAACTTCGGCCTATGCTCCACAGGGGCGTGGCCCCCACTTTGAAATCCACTGTTTCAGGTGAAAATTTCCTTCATATCAAAGTGCAATGATTTCCTACAGGGTTCTCTTTCTGCTCCATGTCTGACTTCCAAAAGTGACATTAACGGTATTTATATTTCCAGTCCTTATTTTAATAGTTCTTAGACACATATTTGAATTGCATTGTTCGATTCTAGAAATGAAATCGGATGAAATATGTTCTTTTTATGTTGGTAAGAGCCAAAGGATAAAACAGTGTGGTTTGGATTTTCATGTGAAAACTGAATCATGTGACCTGTGGAATGTAACTGGCCAGCAGTGTGAATACACACAGGCTCTGCTCTGGGGTGGCTGCAAGTCAGGGCTCTGTCTGTGACTTGAGGAGAAAATATTCACTGAGCTGCAACTCCACTGAAGTCTTTAAGACAAAATTCCTGTCTACATTTGAAGCTGCAGCAGCAGATTGTTCAGAGGCAGATGTTTTTGTTTTTTTTCTTTTTAAAAAGGCTCCAAGCAAAATGACCTAATGTGTACAATAAGCAGAGGCCTTTCCAAAACCAACATGTCTTGTCAACTGCACAGTTGTCTTTAAGCCACTTGTGAGCATCAGCGTGAGTAGTTACTCTGAGCACACACAGCAACCAGTACATTTAAACTTTCCACAGTATTTAAAGTTTTTTTTTTTTTTTTTTGCTGTATTTTCTTTTGCTGCTAAACAATTAAACAGTGTTTGACTGTGTGTACAGTACGTAGCTATTCTCTACGGGCTGGCCCTACCCTTTCCAATGATAAACATCTCTCAACTTTGGGTTCATATAATTGTTGTAGAAACATAATATTAAACACAATACCAAACAAATGATCATGTTGGATATCAGGGCCAACACAGAGAAGCTAAACTATCCAGCAGCATCACCACAGACTGGCCTCTGAATTTAGCTAATGCTAGGTTAAGCTAAGTTAGCAATGGCCAGCTACCTACTTCGTCTGCTAACCAAACACCTTACACTTCGTTTTTCCTTTTGGAAACTTTTGGAACTTTTCATACACCTTTGAGGAATAAAAAAATATATTGTACAAGTACATTTGAAACATGCAGCAAAACCTTTAAATTTGAAGTTAGCAGTAGCTGCTAGCCAAAAGAGAGAAGCTAATTGTACAAATTGGATGCTACCATATGCTAAAATAATCACATCATGACAGTATACTCCACAGCAGTAGATTTAGAAGAATTAGTTTGTGATTACATATATTTTTTTATCCATCTCTAGGTCTAAATTCATAAGTTTATCAAAATAATAGAATACATTTTATTTTATTTTTCCAGCTTTTCTTGTTCTGTTACTTGTTTTGTCATTTAACATAAATATGCCTCTTGAATGTGTACACTGTCTTGTGTACACTTTAATGGAAATGCTATCATTCATTCTGAACCATAACACCATCAGCAGCTGTGGATCCCAAAGGCAGATGATGGGACTGAGAAGAAACAGCAGCAGAGAGTCACCAGCAGGACGTTTTCGAGCTCCAGTCAGAGCTGATGTCTTAAATCCTGGTGTAAGTTTCTAATTATTTCTGCAGTAATCCTTCAATTTTATTTTTGTTCTCCTTTGGCTGCGAGTTTGTGTCTGATGGGTGTGATCTCCTCTGCCTGTGATCAGATGTCAGTGAATGATTAAAAACATCCATCTGCAGTTTTATTATTATGTTCGCTTCTCGGTCCAGCAAACAGGATGAAATGAGAAACTGATGAAAACAAACTATGTTTTTTTTTTACCCCATGCTTTTAATTGAGGAGCACCCAATGACACGGAGAGACAATAATATTAATAAAACACCAGGGTCAAACTTTGTCAACATTTATAAATAACTATCGTTTTTAGAGTAACCAAAATATATGTATGGACCAAGACATATACTGTACTCTGAACTCTAATGGGGTTTGACAGAGTATACACACACACATATATATATATACATATATATATTCATGCACATGTATTTGTCCTGCATGTGTTTCATATATGAGGCTTCACATGCTGCCGTGCTGTTAAATATGGAACGTGTTAAAATAGACTTCGCAGACACGAATCTATCCCACATATAGTACCCAGGCTGCACCCTATACTTCCAACTATAATTCACTGAATACTTTGTCAGTCAGCTAATGCTTGGTTTTTAAAAACTGTGCTCCAGTAATGGAGACCAGAAACTGACTCTTTC
>NC_024317.1:5172718-5175539 GCF_000523025.1 Cynoglossus semilaevis | reverse complement strand
ATCCCTGAACAACACTGAACAAAAAGATGGAGTGCAACCTGGACAGGCTGTCAGAACCTCACCGCACCCAAACTTCTCAAAATGAAGGTAGGAATGAAGTGAAATCAGAATCATAAAGTTGTTGTTTAGGTAGGAATGAAGTGAAATCAGAATCAAAAAGTTGTTGGTTTTTTTTATTGCCAGGTAGCTTTTCACCTACGAGCCATTTTCTGGTCAACTCTAATAGAATATGATTTCAAATTTGGCAGTAAGGATACCATTTAGACAAACGTTGATGATAAAACAAGAGAGGTTGAGACGTGCGTGTGTGTGTGTGTGTGATGAACAGTTACAGCCATGAAAAGAGAGTCCAGTTACGGCCGACACGACTTGTGTGTTCTGATTAGAATTGATAGTTTGCTCTCAGTGTTTTGTTGAAATGAGATTGTAGCCTTAGTTACTAGCTAATGTCACTGGTACTTGGAGTTCCTGTTAGTATGTGGTGGGAATGTGACCACAGCCAACAGAAAAGCCACCATGCACTCACTGTGCCCCCAGCTGTACTTTATCATCAGATGGTGTGATGGCGACAGCAGAAAGACAACCACAGGAAACAGAGTTGTCCTTTCTCACGTTATCACCAACAGTTCCAACAGTTCGCAGACAGGAAACGTGTATGTGTGCATGTGCACGTGTAAATTAACACTGTCTAATGAGAGGCCTTGAGGTTTCTCGTCTTGTCTGTAAACAGGCCTGTAAATGAAAGTAACAGCTTCCTGAGTCATATGACCGAAACCGGAAGAGCTGTGCACGTCTGTGACGCATGTAGGGTTTCTTCAGCAGAAACCAACAGACTGTATGTTCACGGCCGGGAGGTCCAAACCTCAGCCCCAGCCTACAGAACCATCGCCAGAAGGAAACGGTGCACTTCCGAAAAATGGTTATTTTAATTATAATCTATAGTTTAGAGACGCTCCCTAACCTTTATTTATCAGACAAGGGACCAATAAGTGCTTCAACTGACAAGTGTTTAGCATTCGGTAAACATAACAGTCTTGAGAAATTTAATTCAAGCAAAACCTGACAAAGACTCAGTCTAATGTTTATCTGTGTAGTAGCCGTCACTGTCTTTAATATTTCATTTTGTCAAATTAATAAAATATAACACCAAACAAATGACTTTAGTTCTATATCTAATTTTAAGATTTTGTGTAACTTCTTGGTTACCACATTGTTTCTCAGATCAGATTTAATGAAATCTCTTTATAACTCCAGGTGTCTGGCAGTCAACAGCACTCACACAGGCCACATGTCAACATCGCTTACATTTCACTACAGTTTTTATCACTTATGTCATCCACTCAGTGCAAAAGTAGAAGAAAAGAAAGTTGCATTGTTTCTGACCCGACCAACAATAATTTGTGACAGTAGAGCTGGCAGAGAGACTCGGCCGTTCACGCAGCATTAAAATTTGATTTAATATTTAATAAATGCAACTGAAATCAGACATGAGTCACTTCAGTCTGGTGAAAAGAATTCATTCACCCCTGTCAGCTAGGAAGTCGTCATTTTTGGTGAAGTCATTTTTTTTTTATTCTTAGTAAAAGCTAAATTTATGAGCAGTCTCATGAACTTACAGTTTTTATCCACAAATCGATAAAGTTTTAAAGAGTGCAACGTCTTGAAAAGGTGAAAGTGAAACAGTGCAGTAACTCACACATCACATACACAGTGTCTGCCCTCGTAAATTTTAAATGCAGTGAAAATTCACAAAATTATATTTTTGAAAAGATTGGTTACAATGCAACTTCAAAAACATTAAGAAATTCAACTGTACTTTACCAACGCCACACTGATGCACTCGTCTGGTCGTGATGGAACCTTCAGGTTGTTGCTGTGGCTGTGTGGGAAATCAAAGGTTTTATTGAGAGAAAAGGAATGACCGGTGGTTTAATGTTTTCACCAGTATAAACCTCAGTGTCTGTGACTGTAAATGACATGAGGCGAAGGGTCTTTATTAAGACTGAATATAAGGAAAGGGGAAGTGTGTACTGTACATTTTTTAAAGTGGAATTTTATTACATCAAATTTTGGTAAAAGTCACTAAATGGACACAATTAAAAATTCAGTTCTTTCACAATAAATTCAGTCAAAAGCTGGTTCCACAGTGAGTGGTTTCTGCTGTTGTTGAGTCTCCCAGGTGTTGAGTCTCCCACCTGTGCCATCTGGCTCTCTGTCAGCCCTAACATTAACCGTCTGCTAAAACCCTGAAAACACAGCCTGTCTCTTCTTAGCAGTTTGAGACTCTGGAGAGATGTTTCTATTATAAGCTTGGTACTCGTACCCTCACTTTAAAAGTCCTTCCTTATGGTATGTTGGCATCGTTGTGTGTTGTCAGGCTAACAAAAATGCGTTAGCAAAACTAGAGGACATGGCACCACTGTTAGCTTCAAACCCTCTCCAGCAAACTTGCAGTTACAGTAGTACCAGGGTCCACAAAGACTGCTGAGAACATATTCCCCAGAGCATTAGCCCATGAGCACTAATCTGAGCTGGAGAGGATGTAGACATGCCTTCAAGTCTTATTTACCCCAACGTCTGATCCTTCCAGCAGAAATCAAGAGCAGGCAGTTGTTTTTCTAATCTTTCTATGTCCAAGTTTGGAAAGACTTGTTAATTCCAGCTTCACTCAAAATTCAGCTTTAAAGAGCTTATAAGCTGTTGTCTCCAACAACAATATTCAGTCTATAGTCTCTCTGGGAGGCTTAAGATTTTTTCTCATCTTTGAATCAACCCATCCAGGTGTTGGTTCTGTAGTAAAATGACCAAGCCCATTTGACAA
>NC_024317.1:5134531-5172679 GCF_000523025.1 Cynoglossus semilaevis | reverse complement strand
CCATTTCTACATCCCTAAAGTCAAAGACTTTCTGCCCAGTGCATAGTGTCATTTAACTGACACTGTGGGACAGAGCTGACGGCCATGTTGAAAGCTTTTCTTTAAAGACAGCTTCTGTTCAGGATTTGGCCGCCTGTGTTTCGTTACCAACCTCTGTGTGTCAACATGGAAACAGTGAAAGTCTGCCTTCAGCTTGTTTTTATGCATCATGACTTCATACATACCAGTGCACCGTGGTCTGGTCGTCACTAGGAACAAGTTCACACTGACTCTTATGTTTAATACTGGTTCTTTGAATGAACTCTCTGTGTGAAGTCCAGACTGTGGACGAGTCTGATTAATCATCGAAGACACACACTTAGACACAGACTCACCTGGAAAAATAACCTGAGACACACACACACACAAGAACACACACAACATTGTCTATAGAGTAAAAAAAAGTAGATGATTTGGATTAGGTTAGACAGATGAAACACTCTTTGTATCTGGAGACAAATGGTTGGTTGGTTTATTATAGTTACATGAACAGGAAAAGTCAGACGAGGAAGATATAATTACATTCTTTACCTCGAGTTCCAGCCAAATCCTTCACAATCTACCCTTTAAAATGACTTTTTTTTTTTTTTAGTTTTGTCCCAGGACCACAACACAGGACTTGGTGTGTTTTTTCCCCTCAGTATTTTTTTAAAGATAGATAAAAATGAAGATGAAGATGAACTGAGGCTTCGTCCCAAACTTTGAAACCGTTCCAAAATCTAATTACTGAAAAAAAAA
This sequence comes from Cynoglossus semilaevis, assembly GCF_000523025.1. Classification (NCBI taxonomy): domain Eukaryota; kingdom Metazoa; phylum Chordata; class Actinopteri; order Pleuronectiformes; family Cynoglossidae; genus Cynoglossus; species Cynoglossus semilaevis. Next base: position 5,171,902 of record NC_024317.1, on the reverse strand, counting down.
ATTTCCCACATGTGTCAACCTCTGGTAGTTGACCGTCCAACAACTTCTCTGAAGGGAAGCCACTGAATGTTACCATTTTTTTCATATTTCCATTTCTCTAAAGACAGCTCACTTTAACCAGATTACACTATTCCCCAGACTCCGAAGTAAGAAGTTGTCCCAGTTCCTACTTGGTAATAACACACAGCTGTGCAACACTGCTGAAGATATGTAAACTTAAAAAAGATGGGATGTGAGAAAACCCTGGGGAATGTAGTGGTGGCAGGAGAAACGATTTTGATCAAAATATTTATACGGTTTTATGATAAAAATCCCAGTGACGGTCAGTTTTCGCTGTGGCCTCAGGCTCTGCATCAACAAACTGAAGTCTAAACGAGTTGGTCTTCGTTACTGGTTTCAGATTTTTAATGAACAAAATACGAGTTGTTGTACATAATAGTAAAAGAGTCCAATCCTGTTGGTACCCATAGTAGTAGTCGGTGGAGTCAGATGTAAATACTCTCGAGTACTCTCAGGCAGAAGTACCAGTCGGGCGGCAGCTGGTGGTGGGACAGTTTGTTTCCGTCCAGTCGGAGGACTTTGATCCTGGAGTAGGACACAGGTCCCACCTCTCTGCAGAAGCTCGTCATGTTGACCTCTGTGATAAACAGACGGCAAACAGATCGACTTTACATAACAGTTAGAATTTAGAGAGCCGTGTTTCACCCCAGTGACGCTTCACTTCCTCACTGTGTCACGTCCAAACTTCACGCAGCATGTGCTCGACACCACGCTGTGCTTTAAATACAGATCTATAAATGCAAAAGTCGTTTCCAAATAAAAGTAGATTTCCAAAAATACATGAAGTAAAACTTGTTGTGGCTGTGGAAACTACTTGTTGCCCTTTGTTTGAATTGTTTTTGCTGATTCTTTCTGTACAGAAACATCAGCTGCTCAACAGCTAAATAAATACATAAATAAATAAAAATAAATACATAAATATAATAATAATAATAATGCCACTAATTGGGATTTATTACAGTTATTTATGCGATCTGACCTGATAAAAATAAATGTATTAATTTCCCAGCATTCATTTCAGTACAGTTTTTTATCTGGTAGACCTTGGCAAAACTGTGTTAAACCTGGCATCAAGAAAGACTGTGGTCAAACAGACAGAATGTTCTCTTTTCCTCTATGTTTTTTTCTTTGCTTCTGTCTGTGTTCGACAAAAGTACCGACTGTAGTTCGTGCAGCTTTGGAAAGGGTTTCAGCTGTGTGGAAACGGTGCTTGTGTTTTTGTAATGTGTGGCGTCTGTGAACATCTGCCTTCTTGTTACAGAGTCTGCGTTCATCATTAGATGTCCAGCAGGCACTGTGGTAAAAAACAGAGGCGACAGAGGAATCCAAAGACACACTCCTCTGCTGTCTCACTTTATTTCAGACTGTGCTTTGGAACAGGAAGTGTAGCTGTGAGACCGCAAGCTAGACGATGAGGTGTGTGTTTTGGTGGAAGTGCTTTGCCATTCGTGTGTCTCATTGGTTCCTTGCCCTGTCGTCTGCCGCCTCACATACACTGACAAACAGAGAGAGAACGGGTGTATATCCACTCTGCCAGACAGAGGGAGACCAAACTGCAAAACCAGGTCACTGTTGAATCTGCTGCTACTAGGGACCTGTGATGTGAAAAAATGTGGCTCATGACTACAAGGCTAGAGAGAGAGAGAGAGAGACTAAGAGAGTGCAGGGGGAGACAGGAGAGAAGTAGAAGTACATCGTGTGCTCTTGGCATCCACTCCTAAATCTGTTACAGATGTTTTCGTACCACTCTCTCGTTACTACTCCAGCTCACCTTTCACCGTCAACTTACTTTTTTCCTACTGGTCAACTGTTGCCCACAACACTAAAACCCTCCACTCTGTTTTTGCTCCTCTCGGAGTCCCTCCTCTCCCCTTATTCACGCTCTGCTTCCACTTCCAACTTTCCCAGCTCCAGCCTCCCACTGCTGTGCTGGAGGAGGCTGGGCTCCTTTTATTTGTCTTTTCTTTTTCTTTTTTTCTTTTTTTGACATTTTCGTTGCTTCCTCTGCACAGTGGTGTTTAAATGTCACACCTCAGGCTTTTCACCCACACGACTCACCATGCAAGTGAAATCTGTGGCAGAAATTCTCTGTTGGAGGAAACCTGCACTTTTCAACAGCACATACTCATTCAGAGTGCGTTTACATGTGTTCTTCCTATGTGTGAAACACGTCACACCTCACCTTGTATGTCATTGGCCTCCAGATAGAGGTACAGCAGCGTGGTAGGGACGGTGGGAACGCTGGTCAGTTTGTTATGAGACAGGTCCAGTTCAATCAGGGAGGAGATGTTGAAAGCCCACGGTTTGATTTCGCCACTTTTCAAACCGCACTGACTCAGACGTAGGTACTTCAGTTGGAGCAGTCCCTGGAAACTGTCCGAGTCCACCTTAGACAGGGAGTTGTTGGACAGGTAGAGCTGCTGGACCGAGGACGGCAGGTGGCTGGGCACAGAGGACAACGAGTTCCCGCCAAGATGCAATAGATTCAAACTGACCAATCCTGTAAGAGACAGTGAAAGATCGTCACATCAAACACCATGTACAGCCCAGTGCATCAGTACGGCGGATGGCAGGAGTGTGTTACCGAGGAAGTCTTCTTCTTTGATGGTTTTCAGCCTGTTTCCCTGCAGCAGCAGCACGGTCAGGTTGTGCAGGTTTTTAAAAGCCCCAGGACTGATGCTGCTGATTTGGTTGTGGGCCAATCGCAGCTGCCGGAGTCCAGCTGGTAGCCCTCTGGGCACTGACGTCAGGTGGTTATGGTTCGCAAAAAGGTAGCAGAGTTTGGACTGCTGCTGCAGGGCTGCTGCAGCCAGCTCTCTGCTCCCCAGGAGGTTGTGGTCCAGGATCATCCAGCGCAGCCCAGTATTGTTGGCCAGCACGGCAGAAGACAAAGATGTAATGTTGTTGTCCTGAGAAAAAAGACATTTTTCTCTTCAACTTCTAATCCAGTACAGATTGTGTGGCGATCAGTGTGTTTTCTTACCTGTAGAAATAAATACTCAGTTCTGTTGGGGAGGGTCTGGGGGATTTCTGCCAAACCTCTGTGGTCACAGTAAAGTGCCGTGGGCCACTGGATGGGGCAGTCACATTGTTGAGGGCAGGTCTGCGGGTTGTTGGCTCGGAACCAGGCGGAGTCCAAACGCCCCTGCAGACTCAGCACACTGGGCTCCCCCAACAGGCGGTCGACCCACAGAGGAACACCGCCGTAATCATTGTCAGCTACAACAATGGCTGAGCCCGAGTGATAGAAACACAGGAGCAGCAGGAACACAGTGCTGCTCCGGAGAAGCATGGCTGCTGGTGGCTGCTGGGAAATCAAGCCTGCAAATACAATGAAGGTGTTAATGATGTAATCGTAACACGTCAGCAGTTGGAGTTGAGTTCTGAGCTCGTAAAAGTTTTTATAGAGTCACGTGTGGCTGTAGAACGACTCCGTCACTTCTTTAATTACTCTAATGAAGGGAGTGGAGTCGGAGGAACATGAACTCGGGGCTCGGAGTGTCTGACTGACACGCATTAGTGTTGACCCATATAACTAATGACTGCAAACATGTCATTGTGTTAATGGAAATGTTGGAGAAGAGAAAAGTATTCAGGTTAGATTAGTTTAGATAAGATTAGGCTTTTATAATAATAATAATAATAATAATAATAATAATAATAATAATAATAAGTTACTTTTAATAAGAGGAGATGAATGGTGACGTGCAGTGTTTCTGTACTATTGCATTATGGTCCAATAGTAAATCAGTGAAAGGGAAAACAAATTCACTGAAGAGGAAAGGAAATAAGTAATCAATCTGTGAAAAATGATGTAATAAAAAGTATAATCAGGGAGGAAATGTTTGTATTTTCCTGCAAACAGAGTGACATTAGTTGATTACTAGTTGTTTGCATCGTCATCAGGAAGTTTCACTGTAGTTGATCGACGTGTTCTATTCAGTTTTCCTCTCCTTCCTTTCCGGCACATAAAGGTTTTCTAGGAGATTATCCGTGTTATGTAATTATGCATCATCCAAACAGCTGTTCTCGAACACACGTCGTATCTTTGAACACTTTGCAGTTGTGCCAGTATTTTCACACACATGAAACAAGCAGTAATGACTCACCTAAAACGCAGGAGCTGCAGAAGGTTTCAGTATTTCCCTAAAGAATTAAGGTTTTGACTGTGTCTGTGTGTGTGTCTCTGTGTGTGTGTGTGTGTGTGTGTGTGGCAGCACTGTTTGCACACTGACTCTGACACATTCCCCTTTTAAAAAACGCTGCCCACATCACCGACCCCAGACCTCCTCCATAATCTTCCCTCACTCACTTCTTCCATTTGTGTTCTTTCAGCCCAGTAATAATTGAACACATGTCGGTGGACACGTGTCTCATGGAGGCTGACGAAGGACGGCTGGAGGAAAAGAAGGGAGATGAAATAATAATGTCTAAAAGCAGCTTGTTCGCAAAAAAAGTAGTCTGTGTTTCTCTGCACGTGTGTGTGTGTTTGAGAGAGCGGAGACATTCATCCACGGAGTACCTGGGGAGCCAAAGAGACCATTCTGTGTGTCCATTCGCCTTTGTGTGTCCATCTGCGTGTACTTGGCTGCCAGTGTGAGTGTACTGTAGAAACGTCTTGCTAACATCTGAGCAGAGCGGAGAAAAATGCTTCCAGATCCTTCCTCCACTGAGCCCATGAGGAAGTGCTGTGAAAACAGAGGCGAAGTGGAGAGTGGGAAGTAAAATAAACCAGTCAATATTTCCTAATCAGATCATCCAAAGACTGGCCAACGGTAACAGTCATAGAAGGACAGGTCACATGTCGATTTACAACGTCAGCTACTGTAGTGGTTAACTGTAAATTCCGTTTGATTTCATTTATGTCTATGGAAAATCAGGAGGGCAGTGCCTGGAATAGACGTGTGCAGGTGTTTGGTAATAAACAATTAGGTTGAGGTTCTTGCCAAATCTGAAAATGCGTCACTGTCCTTTCACAGATTTTTTTCTTTTACAAATGTTTGCCCTCGGGTGTTTCCCTGTAAGCGAGCTGTTACCAACTGCACTCCAACAACGGGTAGGAAATCATTGTCAGGGCCTGTACTCAAGGTGAACGTCATACCGACACTGTCACACTTTCCAGCAGGAGGCCTCGTCACACGGTGGTTCCCTGTACTTAATAGCTAACAGCTAATTCACCGGTGGTCGGACTCATTGCAGACTAACTAAGTGGCAAGTTTGCACACTTAGTTTTTGACAGTCGCAGATGTCACACGTAAAAAAAGAATTAGGAGCACAGACAACAACAGTCAGAGCTCCAGAGTGAATGTGGCTCAGCTGTGTCAGGAGAAGAACTGCCAAGAGTCTGGAAGAGAGGGTTAGGGGAAAAAAGACAAAAAAAAGAGAGAGAAAAAGTCTGTGCATGTTTTTTTTTTTTTTCAACACACCATAAACATTATTTCTTTTCTTTTTTATTATTTAATTGTGAAGGTCCTGGTACGGTGGCCCAGAAGGTCACAAAACACAATGACTACAAAAAGCAGAACGACATTAGAGAAATCATGACAACATTAAAAATAAATAAAAAACACATTTCAAATTACGGTAAGATAGGGGCAACACTTCTTGATTCTGATTGGGCAGAAGCTGACAATGGAACTTCAATTCCTGTTACTACTTAGCTGTGTCCATGCACGACTTTTAAACTCTGTTAAAAAAAATGGAAGACGTCTCTAATGTTGTTGTGTTTCAGAAACGTCCTTGTGTTTCGACGTCAGGGCCACCGTACCCTAGTGTATAGCAGACAAATGGCACCATTTTGTACCACAACAGAACGGAACCGTGTGAGTATCACCACTAGATGTCACTAAATCTTCTATACCTTAAAATATTTATTTTTTCAAATATTTTGCATTTTGTCTTTCTAACATGAACAACAACTTTTCTATTGATGGTTGCTTTGTTGTTAAAATTATTTTTTAACATTAGGATTTTTTGTTTAAATTCACTCCTGATCATCAAAAAATAACCATTTTATAGATTAAAACTAAGTGAAAACGTATGTAACCCAGCTCTTGTTTTCGTGTTTCCTTTAACCAACACTAGAGGGCTGCATTTCACCATTCATTATCTGCTTGTTACGGTTAACGGTTGTAAACTACACTACTCCAGATCTATAATAAAAACGAATAATTCGCATTTTAAAGTAACTTAAAACAGATTAAGGACAGAGACCCTGTAAATAAATAAAAAATGTAATATCCTTAAGACACGTTTTTTAATGAAACCAGGATCTGACTGAGTTTCACAGCAACACTACGGTTCTAAACATAGGCCGCTGGGTCACCGGGACACTCTCTGGTATGTAATTAGAATTTCTGTTTTCAGCATTTGAAAAAAAAAAAACATAAATTTAACCAGAATTTAGTCTTCACCCATAATTAACTTGGTTACCAACACTGATGCCTAACAAAGAAAATGCCATTTTTATCTCTGAGAAAATGTTGAGAAGCAAGAAATGATTCACATCTGTGTAAGATCTACGGTGTGTATATATACATGTGTGTGTGTGTGTGTGTGTGTGTGTGTGTGTGTGTGGACATCTGCTTCCTATTGCCTGGTTGCATGTTGCCCCTTTGCCCCCGGGTGTTGTGGTTTAAGTTACCTCAGGGAGCCAAACTATCCAGAGAAAACTTGCACCAACGCTGTGTTTCTCCTACATGTGAGGTTAAATCTGAGATATAAGTATGTATTTTTAGTTTATAGTGAAGAGGAAGAAGATTTGTTGTGACAATTACTAAAAAAATTATGAGTCTTGGGCATAAAACATTATGAATATATAAGAATATTATTATATAGGAAAAATATATGTTTTAGTTTCTATTTGAATTCAAAGTAAGTGGCTGTTTGATGTGCTGCTTGATGTGTTGTTAGTTGATATAAGGGTTGGTGCAGCTGGTTATAAATTAATTTAACTACAAATCTTTTTGTTTGAAAATTCAATTTCCTGAAAATTCCCCAGACACATGGAGGAAAAGGCCGGGTCCCCTGATCCCTGCTGCTGCTCATGACCTAGATACTGCAGAAGAGCGTGGATACAGAAACTCAATGATAAGTATTTTCACATTTCACCTTCACACACACACACTATAAGGAGAACAGAGGCAAAGCTGCGTCTTTCATGGTGAACAAACTTCATGGGACTCATAAGTTTGTCATCAACGGAGAGTCAGAGGTCAAAGTTCATCCAGGTTACATAAAACATCTGGGCCTTTTGACAGAGAAATAAATCTGTAAGGACAAATTAGACCAATGCACATACAAAAGGTGAAGTCATGGACTGTTTGAGTCTCTTCTACCAGCATCTGCTCACCACAGATGTGCAAACAAAAAAAACAAACAAAACCCTTTTCTGTATGCAGTTTCCAAAAGCAGCAGAGGTCCGTAAAGAAAAATGATCAACAAATGTAAAAAGATTTTTTTTGTTGTTGTTGTTCTTTGTTTTAAATAACGCTCAATTCATTACATGTTTATTTTTTTTATCTTTCAGTTTCCACATTTTGTGCGCAGCTGGTCGTGCACTAACGACCATCATGTCCAGTTCTTGGCAAAACGGAGAGTTTCAGCACAAAAAAGAATGAAGACAACACTAAACACGGAGCATATGTGAGAGAGGTGCATTCAAACAAGAGCAAAGTGAAACATTACAATTTGTGAATGAAAAGCATATTTTCATATGGTGTGCATTTGAATGCACAGAGTGGAACTGCTCCTGACGCATAGCCTGTGTTTCATGATAACAGGGGAAAAAAAGAAAGAATGTGATGGAGAGTGCGAGGGCGGATAAAAGTGAAGACAGACCCCCCTGTGAGCAGAAAAGATGCAGAGGCAGGAAGAGGCCCACATTAAGTCCAGACAGACAACATGAAGAGAGCATCACACATGGTTTACGTTAACCCCTGACAACATGCAAGGTTGTTAGAGAGGGGGGATCCATCCATAAGTCCTTGGATCTGCCACACGGGGCTTTTATTAGTGGGGTAAAACAAACACGTAAACATCGCTGTAGTTTTTTCCATACCCCCCAACAATAATGATCTACTCTTTCACTGAATGAAGAAGCTCAGGAATACAATTGTTTATGCGCTGCATAAACATTAGTCCAATGATAATGTAGAAGAGTACGAGAGTTGTAAATGACTCCCGGTGCCTTCAGGGTACAACAGTAGGTGTGAGACGACAGTGTTCCATTTAGTGGTTCAAAAAAAAAAAAAAAGTAAAGCTACATTAATAAGCATTTTAACTCCCAGAGAAAATACCAAAACTGAAGGTGGACAGAGAGGAACTGGACCCAGTGCAGACAGAGGAGAGAAGCCCCTCACAGCCGCTACATCCCCTCACATCAAAGGGGAAAAGAGGCACCAAACTGGGGGTGTGGGGTGGACTGGACAAAATGGGGTGCAGGAGGGCGGAATTTAGGGTGGAAGGAACCAACAGGCAACAGGGGGGGTGGGGCAGAGGGGAGAGGGAAAGCAGGGAGGGGATGAAAGGTTCTTTAACAAAGTGATTGTCTGAGTCCCCTCCACTCCTGAGACATAAGGGGGACAAAGAGGTCCAGTCTCTGTGTTCAGGTAGGTGTGCGTGTTTGGATGTGCATGTATGTGCATGGACGTGTGTCTTTCTTCATGCTGCCGTTGTATGAAACCTTATAGGAGGTAAATATACATGATGATGATGATGGAGTCACATTTACAGGGGGGACACATTTTTGTCCTACGGAAATCATTACAGGAAGGTTTCCCACAGACCTGGACTGGCAGTAAGAGCAACGTACAAGGGCATTATTCATGTTAAGATTTTTTTTTCTTCTTTTTTTCCTTCCTTCCTGTCTGGATTAAGACCCCTAAGAATTTGTCCCTTTGCATGCAGTTGAAAACTGAAGGTCATTCCTGCACTGATCTTTGGACTTAACGTTCAGTTTGTCTCCGTGAAAATGTGAGCGCTCATTTTCCTATGATGGACATTTCTTTGTGAAGCATCTCAGACTCTAGAACATACATGGGGCACGTTAATGAGAAATGGATGTCGGCACAGGCTGAAGAAAACAATTACTTTATTGTTTCTTCTTTTCTTTGGCACATCTTTCATCAGTATGTTGTAGTAGATGACGGTGTATATAACGTACTGTTAAACTAATCGTTGAACTTGTCTCATTTGGGTGATTGGATTTCAGAGTACGTCTGTGTGACTGTGACCATGCGTCTGGTGATCGTCGTCTTGTCTGCTCTACTTCCACTCTCACTCTGCGACGGACGGGACCCTTTCTCGTGGCTGTTCAGCCGACACAGTCAAGGAAACTATTATGGCTCCCTGCAGGCAGATGCCCCAGCAGGGTGGTGTCCTGAAGTGTGTGACTGCCCCCCCACCTTCCCTGTTGCCATGTATTGTGATGGGCGGGGCCTGACGGCCATGCCAGAGGTCCCCTCCCATGTCAAGTACCTGTACCTTCAAAACAATGCCATCACTGCTGTGCCGGAGTCTACCCTGGTCAATGCCACCAATCTGGTGTGGCTGATGATGCACCATAACCAGCTGACGTCTGAAGGCATTGGTGCCAAGGTAAATCCACAACAGGTCAAAGAAACAACGGGAGAAAATGAACTACTGCAGCATGTGCACTGATGAAGTCCCTGTGAAAGAAGAATGTTTTAAATCATTACTGACTAAAATTATCACACAGTTATCACTGTTTATAAAAATCAACCTCCCCTGACTGTATCACTCCACAGGGGGGCGCTGCGCCCCAACCTACTTGTTCTCATGGTTATTTTGAAAGCAGCTCTGTATTCTTTAACTTGTGTTACTGCCATATTCTGCATGTGTTTTTTCACTGATAACATTTTTTTTACCAATTTGTTTTTGCCAATTATTTAAAAATGTCTGATATGCCAATATTGTCCTAACCCTTAATTTCCAATTCCGATATCAACCGATACTGATATAGGCCTGGTAATATTTATCTCTACAAACCGCTGTATGAGTATGAGAATAATTAAATGAGCTGCAATGCTGCCATCTAGTGAATATCACTTTCATATACAACCGTTTATCCCCAAAACTATTTTTAGGGCACACGTCATTTGGCGAAACACAGGCATGTTTTCATTATCAGAAGAAAATCTGATGACGATTCTTACAGATATTACATAATACGCTAATATCGGGCCGATAATATCGGACATCCCTAGTTATTAATCTATGGTTTACATATTAATACCTTTTTACTATTATTTGCTGATATGCAGTTGTTGCTGCTTCTCTGCTGCGTTCTAAGGTATTCCTGAAGCTGGAGCGTCTGGAGCGTTTATATCTGCAACACAACAACCTGAGCAGCATTCCCTCCAACCTGCCACGTTCACTGCGCGACCTGAGAGTCAATCATAACAGGATTGAAAAGGTAACACCGCACAGTTTTGTGTCGACACTATTTCAGAAAACAACGACGTTGGTCTTCATTGTTATTGTATGTTCGGCTACAGGTAACACCAGCTGATATGGAGGGAATGGACAACCTCACCATCTTGTGTCTCCATGATAATGCAGTCACAGATATGAGCATGTCACTCAAAGCCTTGAAATCTCTAACACTGCTGGACGTCCACGGGAACAAGCTGACAAAGGTAACGTCCTGGTTTTCTGTCACATTATATGGTCAAACAGTGTCCGGTTCAAACTTTTTATGAAACAATCCCAGGTCCCAGAGGGGCTTCCCGAACATCTGCACCAGCTCTACTTGGATTTTAACTCCATTGACTCTGTCCCAGAAGGCTTTCTGGGCCAATTCACGCAGCTGCAGTATGTGAGAATGTCTCATAACCAGCTGACAGACAAAGGTATTCCTGCCAACACCTTTAATGTGACGGGGCTGGTGGAGCTGGACCTGAGCTTCAACAAACTGGAGAGAATTCCAATAGTCAGCAACACACTGCAACATCTGTACCTGCAGGCAAACCAGATAAAAGGTAAACGCTGAAAGAAGTATCCATTAATGCAGTATTATAATTATTATCATAATTATTATTATTATTCAGAAGCAGAGGTGGAACACAATTAAATCTGTGTGAGACAAAATGACACAAAAGTCCAGTAAAAAGTTTAATAGGTGGTAAAAAATTTTTTGATGCTTTTTGATGTGATCAGATGATAAATATTAAGAACCTGAGCTTCAGTTAACGTTAGCATTCACTATAGTGGCTATTGTATTGTAGGGCTAATCAAAGCCATTTTACTGGTGGTCCACTTGAGGCGCTGTTGCACTGAAATGTACAGAAATATAGAAAGTTGCCAATATTTGTTAGTTGTATATTTTTTTACGATAGTGTAGGTTTACTACTACAAGTTCTCTGGTTTCCTTCCCTTGTCCAAAAGTACGCACGATTAGTAAGTAGTAGTATTTTTAAAAAGAATTTGGCATTTTAAGAATTGTTTCAAATTTAAGGACAGTGGCAGCACCACGTTAAAGTCAGTTAGCGTCTACAGGTATTGAAGTAATGGAGAGATTAAGATAATCTGAAGAAATCTCTGTGCATCAAAACCAAGGGCGGAATCGTCTGCTGAATTCTGAGGACTTACGGTTGAGTTGCATTAGAAACCACAATGCAACTGTGGTGCAGAAAGCTTCATTGTCTTTGGAAATCACTCTGGTTTAATACAGTCTGGCACTGCCTTGAAAAAGAAAAAATACTTTGTGAAATTGTATCACAAAGAGCAGGAGTCGATATGAAAGACCAGTGAACCCTCCTTTTGTAAACAGGGCTGTTGAAAGGTCACGAGTGTCAACACGTTCACAGTTACTGCATTTAGAAAACTGGAATTCTTACAAAACCTACAAAATAAAATACATATATAGATCAATGTATTTTCCCAACTGTGGGACATATAGTCTATACACAAATACGTGCATTAAATATATTGAAATTAGGAATTATTTAACTTGCTATATAAATATAATATAACATTTCTCTGAAATAGCCATTCAACTTATTCTTTTTTTTTTTTTGGTTCCAGAGTTCACCCTTGGTAGTTTCTGCAGTTTTATGAACGTCACCAGTTTCTCCAAACTGCTGACGCTGCGCCTGGACGGAAATGAAATAGCCCGCGAAGACATCCCTACGGAGTCGTCCCAGTGCTTGAGGATGGCTTCCACCATTGAGATTTAACCCAGTGTAGGGTAAAATACTCAGAAATGCACAAATAACATGTCAAGTTGAAGACATGCAACACAATATAACAGATTGCTTTTGTGAAACAATTGTCTTTGGCTTTGCACAGAAACAAAAAAACTTTATCCAAATATCCAAACAAGAGTTAAACGTGTAGAACATATACCCCATTTAATCAGACTACAGTGTATTTGTAGGTTAATATCAAACGTCACAGTTTCTGTGACAACTACAACTTTGTACATAGTTAAAAGTAGTGTTTCATATTGAATTAGCTTTAGTGTCATATATAAATACATCTTTAGTTATTTGCATTTAATACGTCAGTACGTGTTTTTCTTGTACAATAAGCAGGTACAGTGAACAGAGAGACACTGCCATTTATCTGTAAACCTGTTCACCTGTCAACTGATGCTAATGCTAATCAATAAATGTCTGTCAATTGCATGATTATCAAACACAGAAAGGATTTAAAGTGATGTTTTGATGTGATTCATACTGTTCTCACACTGCTGCATAATAGTGAAAACTTCACTCCGCAGCTAAACTAGTTCAGCTCCACTGCAAAGTAATGCGCCCTCACTCCTATTAACTAATCCAGATTAGAGATGAGGTTCCCTGATCGGGAAAACAAAAAAACTACTATGCTAATGATGCTGAACTTTTTTAAAATTATGAGGCCTGGCTCAGTGTGTGCTAAAATACAGCTGCGTGAATTATCTAGTGATGAAATGTGTGTGAGTTAGTTGTGAGTTTCTGTAAATCCAACAACAAAGCACTGTTAGATGGTAGTCCATTAGTGTAATAAAACTGCTGACTGGAGTCACATCCTCTTGTAAAATACATTAACGTACCATGTTAGGAGTTACTTATTGTCTAAAATCTCACTTAATATGGAGACATTCCTACTGGAGCTTAAAGTAAAGCAAATGTAAGCTCCGCTTGGATCACAGGGAACTGAAAACACAACAATCACTGTGAGCCTCAGTGGAGATAACAGCGGGTGTTACTCACTTCCTTCTACTTCCTGCAAATGTTGTAGACTGTCATAAAGATTGTTTCTGTCTGATCGGAACAATGAATACTTTTTTCGTCCTTGGCCTTTGAGAAAAATAAATGAAATGCATTTATTAGAGAAGCTTGGAACTTGAAACTGCGAAAAATAAAAAAAACATTTTTTTCCAATAATCCAATAAATAAACTAAATAATAATAATAATAATAATAAAGAAACACCCTTTAATGTACAAAGTCATGTTGTAACAAAGTGCATTAACAGCAGGAGGAGTGGCTCCACACTGTGGGCGGAGAAGTTAGGAAAGCATTCATCAAGGATAGTCTACTCTTTACATCTGAATCTTATAATTCCAAATGCAAACACTCTAGTTAACCACAGGAACGTTTGAGTTATGTTGTTTTACTTCTTTGCTGGCTCAACCCTCTGAACATCCTTCGTCCTGATGAGGGACCAGAAACACCTGGTATTACTGTCAGAATCCTTATTTCTTACACGAGTGTTGATCACAACGGGCTGTGAAAATATGGCAGGTTCTGACACAGGACAAATTATGACACAGGATGACCATATTTACAGTTTTCTTACCCAGGACCACTTGATGATGTCATATTCCAGCTGAGGTGTGTGTCAGAGGTTCACAGTGATCAGGCTGTGGCGGAAACATGACTGATGACTGAAGCCACTCCTTACTCTTTATTCAGAAAACAACTTGTTCACTCAGTTAGTGATAAGAGGAAGAACTGGGATTTCATTCTTTAGTCACTGCCCTGATGAAAACATTTGACTAACTTGTTAGTCTGCTAACACAGTAGTTTTTACTATGTTTTTTTTTTTCTCAGTAATAATGACAAGAGGGAGAAAGGTCATTAAACATGTTTTAATGTCATTTGAAAAGTGGTAAATATTATAAAAGGGTTGTAAACAAAATACACACAGAAATATGTATATAGATATATATATGTATATATATAATAGAAATAATTGAATTAGTTTGGTAAAAATACATTTTACTTTTAATATAATTGGTATAATTATAGCCTTTAAGACCTAAAAGTTGAAAACAAATTATTCTCAAATGCCTTCAACACAAATAATTTAAAGGCTTAAAAAATAAGTATATATATATATATATATATATATATACAGTATATATGAAAGTTTGTCTTTAATCATCTGGTCACAATAATACTATAACTCTGTATCTCTCTGTGTCATCACGTACTGTATGTACACAGGTCAAAGTGCTGTCATTATGAGTGGATGTCATTGACCAGAATGACCACTGTGTATGACCAGTCACAGCGGTGGCCTCAGGGCGTTGTTGACACAGGGTTAGTGGCCCTGAGTCACTCACCTAAATCATATGCTGTCATTGCATGGTTGTCCTGAATTCTTCACTTTTGTCCATCAGTCCACACTGACGACACGCTGCTGTTATCACTCACTCCCAAAGGAGGAGTAGAATAATAACACGATAACACGTGGTTTGTCACAGCAGCATGACACTGTCCAGACACCGTCTGAAGACGTCTAAAATTATCTGTAAAAATCACAACATTTCCCTAATCCCAGGTTATTAATCGCCTAAAATAAACTACATGTGCAACTTCGTCTGTGTGGTTATGGGGAGGAGGCGTCGGCGCAGGTGATTGGCTGGATACCTGACTGCCTTGTCTGGGGGAGGTGTATGTTTGGAGGTACTTTAAAGCAGCCCGAGCTGAATTATTTGAATTTCCTGTATGGACGTCTCGTATCAGGTGAAAAGAGATGAGGAAAGTTGGCTGGAACAATCTGAGGGATTTAATCATCAGGAACCCTGGAGTGGTCGATCAGGTAAGACCTCAGTGGACCTTCGTTATTTCAAACACTCTGCTGGTCTGTGTTTCTCCAGTGCATTGGTTAATTGTGAAAATGCAGTTAATGACCAGATTTCTTTACTGTGTGTACTTTTAAAACAATGAATTGCTCATTTTCTTATTTTTAAAACATTGTTTTTGTGAAAGTTCACCATAATGTTTCCTGTGATCAGTTTTACTGCAGTTTCATCCCTGCCACCTCTGACACTTTTCAGCAAATTCTAACTCTAATTTTATTATTGACATTTAATTTTAAAACAAAAAAAAGAACATTTTCTGTAAACATTAACATATTTAAAAACTGATGCCTAAAACACATGGGACTGAGCTGCCTCCTGTGATGCATGTCAAAACATCTACACCAGGGCGGCCCAATCAGTAGACGGGGATCTACCAGCAGATTGCAAAGTGAGTGATGGTAGATCAGGAGAGATTAAACTGAAAAAAATAAAATACAACTCTATCATGACTAGTAGTGACCATATAGTGTACCAAACAGCTACATGCCTTAAATCAGTACTCTGTATATAAAGCATGTTCAGTTTATATGAGTAAATATATAATTAAGGTTTAAACTTTGACTTGGTCATTTCAATAGCAGCTCCCGAGCCAAAAAAGTGCGGACACCCCATGATCTAAACACTAGAACGTTTGACCTTTTTGCCTGATACATTTTTTAGTTCATTATCAAAGTACCAACTCTAGTATTTACTCTCTTTTAGTAAGTTTTCCTATGTTTCCTATGTCTGGAAATTATTTGTTGTTAGTGAAACTGCTTTATAAAATGTCAACAATTTTACAATTTTACACTTTTTCACGAGCAGGACCCAAAGGATGAAGGTGGGGAAGAGACCAACGAACGAGGAAGCTGGGCCAGTAAGAAGGAGTACATCCTCTCTACAATCGGCTACGCCGTTGGACTGGGAAACATCTGGAGGTTTCCATATTTGGCCTACAAAAATGGAGGAGGTTTGTCTTCGAGTCAATAAATGTTACTTTAAATGATTTTCACATGTACCATGAAATAATAACATGCATCTTTGTCGTTATTCTGTCACAGGAGCTTTTCTCATTCCTTACTTTGTGATGTTGGTGGTGACTGGAATCCCACTTTTCTTTCTGGAGAGTTCTATCGGCCAGTTCTGCAGCCAAGGGCCCATTAACATATGGAGAGCAGTGCCTATACTGCAGGGTGAGACGAGAGTCACGCATTGAAATCAAAAAGTTACTGCAGGGTGAGACGAGAGTCACGCACATCTGACCATTGAAATCAAAAAGTAAAACGTTAGTTTGAGACTATAAAAGTACTATCTTATTATAAGTTGTTTGGTTTTTGTTTTAAGAAAGGACTTTAGCTAAAAATATATATTCATGTTCTAACTGGATTTGAAAGGATAAATTCCACAGGACAGATCAATCTCTCTCTCTCTCTCTCTCCAACCACAGGTGTGGGTGCGGCCATGGTCATGGTGACTCTGATCGTGTCCATTTACTATAACGTCATCCTCTCCTACAGCTTGTACTACATGTTCGCCTCCTTCCAGTCACCTCTGCCCTGGTTTGACTGCGGCGACTGGGCCGACGCTAACTGTAGCAACACAATACCAGGTACTTTTCTCAGCGCATACACAGAGTGTGTATTCATCATCTGCACTGAAATATTTTACAAATAAAATAATATTTACTTTTGTGTTCTTCCAGTGCCTTGTAACATGAGTGAGGTGTTAGGGGTTAATGTGACTCAGGAGAACGTCACCTGCCATTTATCAAATGTATCAACGACTGTTCACTTGCAGAGTCCAAGTGAACAATACTGGGAGTAAGAAAATATTTACTTTAGATAAAGTGTACAAAAAATCCATCCAGTGCTTTCTCTTGCTTCATTGTCAGTACGGTCATTTGTCATCCTCCCCCACAGTCGTGTTGCTCTACAAAGGTCCAGTGGTCTGGACGAAACTGGACCTGTGGTCTGGCACCTGGCCCTGTGTCTGCTGCTGAGCTCCATCATTGTTACAGCAGCTCTCATCAGAGGCATCAAGTCATCAGGGAAGGTAAGTGTGACATCACACCTCCACAAAAACAATTTCTGTGGAGGTGATAGGGGGCGCCAAACCATTACCTCGCCCTCAGCTCCAAAATGGCTGGAGTGGACACTACACACGAGAAGAAATATGTAATTTAATCTCAAATTTTGCAGTTGTAATTTGTGCAAACATTTTTTTTCTTAGGTTGTGTATTTTACAGCCACATTTCCCTACGCTGTCATCTTTATCCTGCTGATCCGAGGTGTGACACTGGAGGGCGCTATGGACGGGATTGAGTTCTACATCGGTTCACAGTCGAATATGACTAAACTGACTGAAGCTGAGGTTGGAAGCCTACCAGTTTTTGTGATAAATAACAGCATAATATGTGACATTTGTTAAACATACAGGACAGATACACAGGTCTCAGACACGTGTGTGTGTGTGTGTGTGTTCTCAGACCTGGAAAAGTGCAGCGACCCAGACCTTTTATTCTCTGTCTATTGGCTGGGGTGGAGTCATGACCCTGGCTTCATACAACAACTTCCAAAACAATGTGTTCAAAGACACATTTGTGGTGACACTGACTAATGCAGGTTGGTGCACGGGGTATTATAGAAAACATACATAGATAGATAGATATGATATATTTATAAAATATATGTACACATACATATAAACACACTACAACATGTGAGGATATGACTTAAATATATTACATATAAATATAATAATAAATATATTATAACTCAAAAATATTTTCTTATCCTATTACTCTTTCCATCTTTTTTAGGCACCAGTGTACTTGCAGGTTTTGCAATATTTTCAATTCTGGGTCACATGGCTCATAGCTACGAAATTCCTGTTGAACAGGTTGTAAAAGAAGGTCAGTCAACCAATCAACACTGGCAAATAATTAGGATAGACAGAAAATGTCTCTCCTTTTTTTTATGTTTTTTTTTATATTATTTGTCTTTGTGCAGGGTTTGGTCTGGCCTTCATTGCATATCCAGATGCTTTGTCCAAGCTTCCCGTATCACCTCTGTGGTCCGTCTTGTT
Organism: Cynoglossus semilaevis; assembly: GCF_000523025.1. Classification (NCBI taxonomy): domain Eukaryota; kingdom Metazoa; phylum Chordata; class Actinopteri; order Pleuronectiformes; family Cynoglossidae; genus Cynoglossus; species Cynoglossus semilaevis. Next base: position 5,153,686 of record NC_024317.1, on the reverse strand, counting down.
CTTTGTCATGCTTCTGACAGTTGGCCTGGACTCCCAGTTTGCAGGGATAGGTGAGAGTTGTCTTTTTATTTATTTATTTATTTATTTATTACTTCCCTTGGTTTAGTTTCATGTTCATATTCTGTACACCCGAGGCCAGACACACTGATATTATACTCACAGCTTACAGCATTAAATACAGTCTTTAACTACTGGAAATGTCACTGCCAGAAAGGTTTGCCTTATTAATCCAATGCAAAATATATGTATATATCTGTATTTATTTAGTTTTTAATAACATGCAAATCACCAAAATAGAGATGTTACGTAACATTATTTTAGAAATGGCTCGGGAGATTTAGACTAAGCTTAGTCTTAGCTTAGCTGAGCGGTTCCACACACACTCGGGTGGGTTTTAAACTTGCACTTTCCACACATTTTTAGAATATTGTTGCAGGTATCAATGGTCAAATTAGTTTACATTTTTGCAACTTTGTGAAAGAAAACAATTAAATGTTTTTTGTCCGATTTACCTTATAATCGTGAGTTTTATTTTCTACCTTTTTGTCAGAAATTGAAGCAAATTATGTGGAAATTTGAAAATCGATTTGGAAACTAAACCTGTTTAATCTCACTTCTTTAGTCTTGATTTCCAGTTAAATGCCAGGTTTAAACACAGTTTCTTTTGCTTCTGTATTCGTACCTCTCCCCTTTTACTCGTTTGTCATCAGAGGTGATCACCACCTGCCTGAAAGATGCATTCCCTAAAGTGTTCAAAAATAAACACGCCGTTCTGACTGTGACCACATGCACTTTCCTATTTCTCCTTGGTTTACCGTGTGTCACACAGGTAGGTCAGCGTGACAGTAACACCACTGACATTTGTGACTGTCGACCTGCTCAGTATTTATACTGTATGTTAGGCAGGAATATACTGGGTGACGCTGATCGACCAGTTCGTTGCCACATGGGTGCTTCTTGTTTTGGTCCTGTTGGAGATTATTGGCGTCATCTACATATACGGTAAACGGGACAAAAGGAAATATATTTGTTATTCCTCATATCCAATCAGGGTGGACCTCATGTTCTTCTTGTCTTCTCTCAATATTTCCAGGAGGGAACCGTTTTATTAAAGACATCGAGATGATGCTTGGAAGAAAGAGTTTTTGTTTCTGGCTGTGGTGGAGAGCATGTTGGTTTTTCATCAGTCCCAGTATAATAACAGTGAGTATGACTGTACAATTAGTTTGATGTTTTTCTTTATTTATATGAAAAAAAATGTATTTCATAAAAGACAGAAGATTTTCCCAGGAAATTACACAGAAGCACATAAAAATTGGTTGTTTGTACAACCGTATCAGACGAAATAGAATAGAGAGTAAGACAGAAAGACAAAAGGTTTATTTATGAAAACAAAATGTGATTTTATTTCATGCATTGTTTTTCATTAACAAAGAATTCAGAGAACTCCTGAATTCTGGCTAATATTTTTTGCACCATAACCTGCGTCTTTGCCCACTTAAAAGAATTAATTTTAGTTTATTTTCGTTTGTTTTTTATTTAGGTCTATGTTTAGGTTTAGTTAAAAAAAAATACTAACTATTACAGATTTGCAATACAAACAATATGTTGAATATTAAAATTAAACATTTGATGTTGGCCTTGATGTTGTACCAGAATCTAAAAAAAAAAAAAGACTCAAAAGAACAGAATGCCTATTTCTCCATTTTATATTTTAGTGAAAAAAGTGTCTGTGTTGTTCAGGTGATCCTGGTCTGGTCTTTGATGACATTAGAGCCAGCTTCATATGGAAACGTGGAGTACCCAGCCTGGGGCCTGGCTTTGGGCTGGTGCATGGTTGTGTTCATTCTCCTCTGGATCCCTGGCTTTGCTATTTATAAGTTGATAAGGACAGAAGGAAGCCCCTGGCAGGTAAGTGTGTGTATGTGTGTGTATGTATATGTGTGCGTAGAAAAAACCTGACTCATGACTGTTGTCATACATATTTCAGCGTTTCAAGTCATTGTGCTCCCCATCAAAAGACTGGCATCCCTACCTGGACATCCATCGAGGAGAACGTTACGCAGACGTACAGTCCTGTGACCTGAGAACCCTCGAGAACAAATCGCATGTCGATGTGAACGTTATCAGCAGCTCTTGGCTCTGAGGTGTCTTTGGTGTTCTGACCTCACTCAGGTGGGTCTGTATAAAACTACTTTGGACCCTAACATTATCTGGATAGACAGACATGCAGAGAGACAGACAGAATAAGTAAGGCAGTAGAATAATTAAGGTTTATCTGTGGTTTTTACGTCAGCAATTGTGTCCCAGAGCCATAATAAAACCACACCTGTATTAATACAGTATAAATTCAAATTCAGAGGTTCTTCTTTCAGAGCAGTAAAGGGAGAACGTTTTAGTTTGAATCCTGGTGGAACTACAGCTCTAATTTTGTTATTTAATCGTTCTAATTTTCAATTTAAGTTGTTTATGCTTTTCATGTGAAATCCCATTCTGTGGGTTCTGTTTACTGTATATCTCCTGTCAGCCCATAGACTCTGTGCTTTGTTTTATTTATTCTTTATTCAACTGTGAGAGAGTCACAGAAGAAGACGAGGTCAAATTCCTTGTCTGTGTTTTTATACCAGCCAATAAAATGTATGATGTATAAAATGTATAATGTATAAAATGTATTCGGGTTTGGTGTAATACTCTCTCTGCTTTATTTTCCTGACATGCATATTCCATGTTCTTTGAGTGAATGTCTATCCTTCAGATACAATCTCAGAAAGTTTTAGCTTGAAGCTGTATTATGTATGTATTATGCTCAAACACGAGGTTCCAGGCCTCCTCTGCTGCAGAAGAATTACCTCCACATCATTTATGACAACATGACACATAAATCATTTTTTCAAAGATGCCAAAACCAGCCTGGGCCACCTTTCCTCATTAGGAACAGTGCAGGAGAGGCGTAGACTTGTAATCACATAATTTCCTCAATAAAAAAAAACAATATCAGTCTAAAGCACTGACAATAAGCCAGGTAAGCATATACAATATATTCAATAGAAAAGTCAAGCCATGTATTTCCTAATAACAAAGCACTCGCTTATACAGTATAGACTGTATGTAGTGTAGTTATACATAATGTGACTTCATTTGTAGGGATGTCCGATATTAACTTTTTGCCGATATCTGATATGCCGATATTATCCAATTTCCGATTCTGATATCAACCAATACCGATATAGGCCTGGTGTTATTTATTGCATTTATCTATACACACCACTGTATGATTAGGAGATAAATTAAATGAGCTGCAATGCTGCCATCTAGTGACTTTCCCTTTAATTTACAGCCGTTTATCCCCAAAACTATTTTTAGGGCACACATCATTTGGCAAAACTCAGGCATTGCGTTATCGGATTTTTATTTTTCGGAGGAAAAACCTGATAACGATTCTTACAGATGTTACATATTATGCTAATATCACTCGATCGCAACGTCACCTGTAGCTCAACTTAAACATTTTAGAGTCGCCGTGCCTGTGTGCTTAGTGATTCAGTTATATTTACTGTACTACCTATATGTGTGACCTGACAGTGCACACACTGTTCACACTGTTTTTCCTCTGGCTCCTTTTTTGTTTCCTCTGGATGTTTTTATTAACCACTTACATTACTAAAACCTAAACCCAAATTAACAGAGAAAAACACAGCTGAAGGCCACACACAGTCTGATTCTAGATTAAACTGGTTTTTAAAAAGCTCTGAAATTATAAGGATATGGAAAATAGCTGGAAAATATGCAGTGGCTTCCAATTATAGTGACTGTCAATTATGTGAGTTGTTTATTCATTTCTGCTCTATTTATACATTAAATAATGTCTACATTGTAATGATACAATGTTTAATTATTAAAATCTCCACAAATAAATGTAAAACAAATATTAAACCAAATGGAAAAGTGGTGAAGTGTGTTGAATTTCTTAAAGAATAGCATGGTTAATCAAATATCAAAGCTTAAGAACTGATTATATGAGGTTGAAAAGTTCTATTAGGCAACTGCACGTGAATTTTCTAAAAGCAGACATTACATGCAGTGGCTTCCAATTATAATGACTGTCAATTATGTGAGTTGTTTATTCATTTCTGCTCTATTTTTGCTCCATTGTAATGATACAATGTTTAATTATTAAAATCTCCACAAATAAATGTAAAACAAATATTAAACCAAATGGAAAAGTGGTGAAGTGTGTTGAATTTCTTAAAGAATAGCATGGTTAATCAAATATCAAAGCTTAAGAACTGATTATATGAGGTTGAAAAGTTCTATTAGGCAACTGCACGTGAATTTTCTAAAAGCAGACATTACACTTCGTCAGTTCTAACTGGTGGTGGGGAGTACAGCAAATATATACTCTAGTTGTGAAAGAATAAAGCTACTTCAGCTCCGCCCTGAGGGTTAAGGCCTTGGGGTCAACTAGGAAATTGTTAACAGTTGTTAAGAGCCTGATGGGTCGTAGGTTCTCATCAGAACGTGCCTCTTTGTTAAATAGCATGGTTAATCAAATATCAAAGCTTAAGGACTGATTATATGAGGTTGAAAAGTTCTGTTAGGCAACTGCACCATGACCTGGATGACAGGATCTTCATAGACACGACTAATTATGTATGTTAATACATGTTAATTACTGTAACAGAAGGACTGTTTACACTGCTTGAAATTTTATGAGTGGGCTGGGACTGTTGCTTTAAAACTCACAATCCCCAATGATCTTGTCACTTCAGGTCTTTTTGTTGTTCAAGACGGACGGGCATAAGTCTGGACAAACTGAAACATGTCTCCCTTCACCAAGACCAAGGACTCAGACGTTCATCAGGATCAGGTCAAATTGTTTACGTTTTTACAGTACACTGTAGAAACATGTGCAGTATAACATAGTATTAACAGAATGTTGATACATCATCATGTGCTGTTCATTCTTTTTTTTAATAAACAAAGGCAACTATGATACCTTGAATATATTTTGATATACTGTAAATAAATGTAATAATAATAATTTGAAAATATTCCCCAGTCTCCTCTAGAGACCACTGGCAACTTTCATGTGTTGTTGTAATTTTTGACTAATAACTATCCTCAGCAGCTAGAATTATATTATATTATATTTATTATATTATTTTTCAATGAGTCATTTTAGAGTCATTACAGTTGGTTAGGCATAATAGAGTCCTAGTTACAGTACACAAGGCAGTGGTAAAGGAAGCAGACTTGGGTCCGGAAGGCTTCAGGTTCGAGTCCACCAGCTGCCAAGTTCCCACTGAGTTCCTCTGAGCAAGGCACCATCCCCACAAACTGCTCCCGAGGTGCTTAAAGCTGCCAACTGTTCACTTTGGTGATGGGTTAAAAGCAGAACATACTTTCGCATTCACCCTAAACTTGTTTAATTATGTTCTGAGCAGGAGAATCTTGTTGATGACCCAAAAACTGAACGTGGAAACTGGAACAGCAAATCGGAATATCTTTTGTCTCTGATTGGCTGTATCATTGGCCTTGACAATATCTGGAAATTTCCACACACTGCCTATAAAAATGGAGGAGGTATTTGCTATTTGGTTACTGTAGAAGTGTGAGTATTCAATTAAAAAAAAAACATTTTCTAATATTTTTTTTTTCTGATCAGGAGTTTTTCTCATTCCCTATTTCCTGATTCTGTTCGTCTGTGGACTCCCTCTCTTCTTACTGGAGGCTGCTATTGGACAGTTCTGCAGCCAAGGACCAATCAATATGTGGGGAGCGATTCCCATATTGAAGGGTAAGCCTGAAATGGAAACTACATGTATCTCTAATGGACATGACAGTAATGTAATGGGCACCTAATAAATTGAACACACACACACACTGGTGTTAAAAATACATTTTAATATATTTCTATATATATCTTCAGGTGTGGGATTTTCTATGGTTATAGTGAATGGACTGGTGGCAATTTATTATAACGTCCTCATCGCCTACAGCTCCTACTTCATGTTTGCCTCCCTCCAGTCTTCTTTGCCCTGGTCCAACACTTCCAGCTGGACCTACAGCAACAGCAGCAACATGGGTTAAGGTCCCTTTGCTTATTCTAAGTCATGGATTTTTTTTTTGTTTGCTTTACTACAACTAAAATGGTGTCTATTTTTGAAGTTTTAAAGCTGTCGTGTTTATTTTTTTATTTTTTTGCAGTTTCCTGTAGTATGTGTGCTGTTTTAATGCCCAACGGTACTCAGCAAAACAGTCCGAGTCTGAGTGAACAATATTGGGAGTAAGGATTTAACAAAATTATATAATTTAAATGCACAAATATATGATGTACTTTAACTCAAGTGTCAATCTTTCCCTTTTCTTATACCTCAAAGTGATGTTGTTCTACAAAGATCCAGTGGTCTGGATCAAACTGGATCTGTGGTCTGGCACCTGGCCCTCTGTCTGCTGCTGAGCTCCATTGTTGTCGCAGTGGTGGTCATCAAAGGCATCAAGTCATCGGGAAAAGTATGTTAGCATTCACTTTGAATTGTCATGTCAAAATATACACCGGTCAAGCTGAACTAGCTCACGGGCCAAAATCAGGTTCAGAATTTGGTTGGATGTACTATGTGGATGAGTGTTTGGACGAACTAATGAACGGAATGTACCAGATTAAACCTAAAGTGTCAAAGAAAATTTGGAATATTTGATTGTCTTCCACCATCTAGTGGCATCAACTGAAATGACAGTCTTCACTGTAATGAATGAAACACTAGCCTTTAACGCACTGTGTACCAGTGTTTACCGGTCCGGAATACCGGGACTGAATCTGGCCCACGCACCGTAGCTTGGAGTGTTGAGTGTTAAATTAGTAAGATGCATCTCCTTGTTTAAAAAATAATAGCCTTCTGATAATATGAGTTGATTAATTGTTATTTTTGCCATTTGTATATTTTTCTAATTTACAAGCTATAGTTCTCGATTCATTCTTCTTTAAAACATGCAGAAGGGGAAAAAAAGGTGACTCAGTATTTACACTGACAAACGTATTTTTTGAAACATAAATATATGACCATCCGCCCAACTAACACTTATAGTGCTTACATGATTATTATATTTTAAAATGTCTTTACTTTACGTTATCTTTGTCTTTACAGGTTATGTATGTGACTTCAATATTCCCCTACGTGGTGATGCTTATCCTGCTAATCAGAGGAGTCACACTAGAGGGAGCCAAAAGCGGAATAGATTTCTTTATCGGTTCACCAATTAACTTCACTAAATTGACTGATGTAGAGGTCTGAATCTGGGAGTTCAAGTTCCTAATATACACCACGGTGAAATACACACCGTGATTCCTAGTCGACTCTAATTGAATATATTGTGTTGTAGATCTGGAAGGATGCAGCAACTCAGACGTTTTATTCCCTTGCCATTGGTTGGGGTGGAGTTGCCACCTATACGTCCTATAACAACTTCCACAACAACGTGGTTTTGGACTCTGTTTTCATCTGCATCTTTAACCATGGTAGGAAATGATTTTGCTATGAACACAGTTTGAAATTCAATCCTCCTCATGAATTGACTATAAATTTTAAATTTTAAAATGTGTGGTTTTAATTCACAACTAGACTAAACTAACTAAATAATGTATGTGTATATTTGCATGTGTTTAATTTCAGTTAACACAAGACACAGAAAGTAGAACACTTACAAATATTTATACACATCTTCACATTACTTACTTACTTACTAGTTCGCCCATTGTTTCATTTTGTTAAAATAAATATCATTTTTAATTATCTAGTATTTAGTGTGGCAGCAGGCATCACTGTCTTCTCAGTGCTGGGTCACATGTCTTTTACCTATGGAAGGTCTGTTGAAAGCATGCTGTCTGAAGGTGAGAACCCCCCACCCACCCCACGCGCAAGCATTTATTTTAGTGATAATGTTGCTCAGTTTCATTTGACGTTGTATTTTTTTTCCCCTTCATTTAGGGTTTGCACTGGCCTTCATTGTTTATCCAGATGCCATGACTACACTTCCTGTTTCCCCTCTGTGGTCCTTCTTGTTCTTTCTAATGCTTGCAGTTATTGGCCTGCAATCTCAGTTTGGATTGACAGGTCAGCCCACGTTAACTATCACTACTACTTTAGTTGTGTGTGTGTGTGTGTGCAACAAAAGTGATATTCATTTTCCCTCTGTTTTCCCCTCCTGTTGTCAGAGGTGATCACCACCAGCCTGTCTGATTCATTTCCTGAAATCCTCGTGAACAAACGCCCTTTTGTTTCAGTGGGAACATGTATTCTTCTGTTCCTCCTTGGTCTAGTGTGTGTGACGCAGGTACTGAAGAGAGAATACTACCGTTGTCTTTATGTCAAACTCCTTCACCTGGTTTTAATATATGTGTGTGTGTGTGTTACCCAGGCAGGAATATACTGGGTTGTTCTGATTGACAATTTTTCTGCTGGTTGGATATTGTCTATATTGGCTTTATTGGAAGTCATTGGCTTCTGCTACATATATGGTAACTATAAATAGCATAAGTGAAAAAAATCCACAAACATCAGAAAGGCTATGAATCAACTTTCAGTTTAGAGATTATTAATTATTAATATTGAATTTCTGAATTAAATTAAAATTTGAAATTGAATTAACTTTGTTTTATTTCTCCCAGACTCAAACAACTTACTTAATTACCTCACATCAACAAACACTAGAAAAAATGGGAAGAAAGTCCATGTGCTTTGCACAGTCATGTACGGGGCGAGGGGGGGGGGGGGGGGGGGGGGGTCCCTTTCGGGTCTCCATAGTCATGCAACTTGTTTAAGCAAAAATAATCTAGAGTAAACGAAACATTACATTTTATTTTTATTTACTCTAGTTCAGGTGACTACTAAGGTCTACATTTTTTTGTTTGTTGTTGCTTTCCTTATATATGCGTGTTGTGGTATATTTCTTTCATCCCAAAGGGCATTTGTTGACCCAAAAAGAGACAGACAAAACATAAAGAACAGACAAAGAGAATATTGTTAAATATTATTGTAATAAATACCATTTCCTAGAAAACATCCTGTCTGTGTAGATTAGTTCTTTCACAGGTCATAGTTTTGAATTGGTTATTTCCATTACAGGTGTAAACCGCCTGATTGACGACTTTAAGATGATGCTTGGAAATAAGAACACCTACTTCTGGTGGGCATGCAAAGCATGCTGGGTGGTCGTTAGCCCCTCTATTACCCTGGTGAGTTGTTTTAATCTTGCGTGTTTTGTTTGTCCACTCTAGATTTACATAATACTTTGGATTATGTGTACTGTCTAGTCTGTACATGGTGTGACATGTTTATGAGTTATGTACCGTATGTGAACGTATGCTAATGTTTAGCATAGCCATATAGTAACAGTACAGTGGTTATATTGAATTTAGTTCCATGTTTTCTGGAGCATAAACCTGTGTGGATGACAATAAACGGTGATCAATTCTTCTGTGTTCTAGGCTATTCTGATCTGGTCTCTGGTAGACTATGTTCCACCCACATATGGATGGGTCCACTACCCAGACTGGGGCTTGTCTCTGGGTTGGTGCATGGTTGCTTTTGACCTTGTGTGGATCCCGATTGTTGCTGCCTATAAGTTATCTACAGCCGAGGGCAGTCTCTGGAAGGTGAGTTGTTGATGTTGTTGTTTTTTTTTTCTTTTTCTCCAGCATAAAACAGCCTTTCTAAGCTGTTAGAACATGTTGTTTTAATTGATAAACAAACAAGTAAATAATTATACTAGATGTCAATTAATTAATTTAATGTTTGTCCTTGATGTAATGTTTTTAACTTCTAATAGATCCATGTTTTTCACACCTGTTTTTATTTATGCCTAATCCAAATAATGGAATTAATAATGTCAAGAAAATATAAAAAAAGTACAACTCAACACCAAAACACTTTAAAACTTTAAAAACACTAGTTCCCTAAACATTTTCTGGCAAGTACAACTCAACACCAAAACACTTTAAGATGGTATTTGAAGCTTTTTCAGTGTGTGTCATTCAGGGAAGGACACATTTGCAGACACATCTTTTTTTTCACTAGTTCCCTAAACATTTTCTGGCCTCAAACTTTTCCCATGAGAGAACGCCTGACTGTTGCCAACAATACTGTGGAGTATTATACAGTTGCTTCAACAGACACATTTGAATGATCACACAAGACAAGTGCATCACAAGACAAAACCAAAATAGTTGCCTTTAAAGTAAAGGCCTTGCGGATCTACTTCACACACCTTTCGCAATGTAATGTGTGTGTTTGGTAAACATTGTTTTAGACATCTAATTTAACACCGACAACTGTGGGTCTTATGTGGATACATTAAATATACCTGTACAGTACGTGAATGACACTGTGTATAAATATAAGGGATGGTGCTTGCTAGAGCTAAATGTGTGCATATGTTTTATCATATAGTATTCAATTTTAAACCATACTTTTTACAGCGAATAAAGATAATGAGCTCACCCTCTGAGGACTGGCACCCTTACCTGGACGTCAACCGAGGAGAACGCTACCAAACAGAAACCTGGAGTCAACAAATTAAGATGTCTAATAACAATAAGGATAAGGATGTAGATACCATTCCATAAAATGATAAAGTATCTAAATATAAATATTTAACTCCAGTAATGTTTATTTTCTGTGTCATTAATAGAGATCCTTCATGTGTAGCCAAACAAGCGTCAGTGCCCTCGTAGTTTAAATCTCTCCCTTTTTTTAGAAATACAAGCTGGAATTTGTAGCTGAAGGCAGAATTTTGTTCTACTTATATCTATCTACTTATTTTAGGATTATTTCTTCTCCACCCAAGAACATTATTAATATTATATTATTATTTTATCACTCTGAATAGTGTCTGTCTGAATAAAGAAAAACACTTTAGAAAACATCTTTCTCATATGTTTTATGTTTTTAATGCATGAGCTTTTAATGGTGGAGCAAATGTAATATGTATTTTATGGTGTCACTGAAGTCACACACACACACTGACAGAGGAGGGAAGAAAAAGAGAAAAACAGAATCCATCTTAATAGCACAATAATAATAAAATTAACAATAAAAATATTCGTAATAATTTTGAATGAGTACTTTTGTTACCGATTATATCGACAGTGACACTGTCTTATTACAACACAACAGATTTTGCAATTTTAGATGTGGTTTCAGTTTTCAAGGGCTTAAAAACAGTGCCAAATATTTACTTTAAATAAAGGTAATGTACTGTCTGAAAGTACATGTATCACTCTGATGTGTTCAACTTGCAGTACATGTCAAACATGTAGTACTTGAAGTTCTCTAGTTTAACATATGGTATCGTATATAGTAGGAAGTATATATATATATATGAAGTATTTTGTATTTAATCTGTATGAATATATACTGTTATACTGTAATTTGTACTCTAACAGGCACCTAATTTAAAATAAGGAAGTGGAAGTGCTCCTGTAGCCAAAATCTGTAACATGTGTTCTCTGAAAAACAGTTTTTAACACCTGACTCATATTTCTGATCCTGTTCTGAGTAAATGCAACACAATATAATGACACTGTTTTCTTTCTTTCTGATCTTAAAACTAATACTCGATACTGTAATATGTGTTGTTCCCCATACTTTCAGCCCACAGTATATATATTACAATATATTTTAGAGTTATAGCTTGTGGCCTGTACCCAAACATAATGTATTGTCACTTCTGTGTCAATGTTTTTCTTTGCTCCTGAAAAACTTTGGCTGAAAGACAGAAACTTGTATTTCAAGATATGCTTATTTAGTCAGTTAGTTGCGTGTCGGAGAAGTTGATTTCACTGTTTTTCCAAAGTCTTCCTAGATGAAATTAGCAAACCAGCATCTTTAAAAACTATGGTTCAATATGAACATTTTGGGGAGTCCAAGGAGTCTGGTACTAATCAGGTATTTTGTTTTATTTTATTTTTTCTCAGTATTGTCTGGTACTAATCAGGTATTTTATTTTATTTTATTTTTTCTCAGTATATCTTTTCTTTTCAAAATTGTGCACCAACGAATTGATATTGTGACTGACATGACGACAAATGTGTCAAGACAAGTAGTCTAAATTACTTAGCTTGTCGTTGCTTTGTTATCCTTTATTTTAAGTGTAAACAATAATGCCATTGTACATTTTAACCTAATTTTGCAATTTCTTTTAATGTTTATGTATAATTATATTCACTCTTGGAAGGATGATTATCTCTTGTTCTTTTGCTTTGAACATGCTTCAGAATGAATTAGAAACAGCACGCACTCCATCGCTTGTGTTACTGGTTTTATTATATGTATGCTTGATATGCATTTAGCCAATACATACAATGAATTAAACATCACATTTATTAAATATTGTCACTAAATATCAAATTAACTAACCAACAAATTCATTTGCAGTGGTTTTATACCACCCTTTCTTCTCTTTTGCACTAGGAGTTAATTTAATCATTTTTCATTCCGTCTTTAGGACTCACACATGTCACATAGTGATGAGAACGCAGAGCGTGGAAACTGGACCAGCAAGTATGATTATCTGTTATCCTTAGTCGGCTATGCTGTTGGTTTGGGAAATATCTGGAGATTTCCATATTTGTCCTATAAGAATGGAGGAGGTATTTATCTGATATGTTCAAGGAAGATGTTTGAGGCTCTGTGTTAATGTGATGAATGTTTTTAAACCCACCTTTTACTTCCTGTGTGCAGGTGCCTTTATCATTCCATATTTGCTATCACTGATTCTATGTGCAATACCAGTCATCTTTCTGGAAACTGCTATGGGGCAATTCTGCAGCCAAGGTCCAGTTAACATGTGGAGAGCAGTACCTTTACTACAGGGTGAGCCTGAAATTATCACTACATCTTGCTCTGTTCAACATCCATTCAACTCTTCAACTGTTTATTATTATTATTATTATTATTATTATTATTATTATTATTATTATTATTATTATTATTATTATTATTATTATTATTATTATTATTATTATTATTATTATTATTATTATTATTATTATTATTATTATTATTATTATTATTATTATTATTATTATTATTATTATTATTATTATTATTATTATTATTATTATTATTATTATTATTATTATTATTATTATTATTATTATTATTATTATTATTATTATTATTATTATTATTATTATTATTATTATTATTATTATTATTATTCCCCAGAACATTTAGTTCTGATTATGTCAACAGACTAACATCACAATCTTTTGTGAGCGATGTCAGATAACACGGGGAATAATTAGGGTAACCTAAGTTGTATTTTACACTTTAAAAAAATAAATAAATAGACACACAAACATAACAGTATAGTAAAGTCATTTTGTTGATGGTCAGTATTTTTTTAAATTTAATAATTTGACCCATTTGAATATTAATTCAAATGTATCATTAAAGGAAATGTTTAATCTGCTCCTTCTTTCCTCAGGTGTTGGGCTTGCCATAGTTGTCTTAAATACAGTGGTGGCCCTTTATTATAATGCCCTCGTTGCTTATGCCCTTTATTACATGTTTGCCTCCATGCAATCTCCTCTGCCGTGGTCCAGCTGCCTCAGCTGGGCTGACAGCAACTGCAGAAACTCTCCTTTAGGTACAGTATATATACATGTGTGTGTGTGTTGTTTTGTTATCTAGCATGGTACAACGAATGTTCTGGGAAAGGAGAAACAACTGGTCATAAACATGGGGTAACCATTGATAAAGAGCAAAATATTTTGTTGGGGGGTTACTTAAAAAACGCTTTAATTTGCTATTGTACTGTAGCAGGTTTGGTTATGAGATAGACAGCATATTTGGCTGAATGTACCTGGTTAAGTAGAACTGCTGCAAATGTCCACAACTGTGGTTGTTCGTGAGTGCAGTAATGTAATGCTAGGTTTAATTTTGCAGTGTATCTTGTTTCCTGTCTGGCGTGTCTTTTATGCCTCAGGTCGTTTATACAGATATTAAATACAGACACAGTTGTTATACTAAAATTACTGAACCATAAAGAGCTATTTTAATATACATGTGGCCGCACTGGGCGCTGTTTGCGTTTTGGTTGTGTGTCCGGGGACCTGAGTGTGCTTTTTGCCTGCCTAGTCAATCCCCACTGCGTCACTTCCTGTTTTTAGCATGGCGTCAACTTCCAAATAAGGAAGACGCCACTGCCGTTATATGCTAGCGGCTAATTCGTGTTTACACTATGCCACCTTTAACAAACTTCTGTCCGATTCCTCGCGCCCTGTTTGTGTTTCGACAAACGTCCTTGTGTTACATTGTGGCCGATATGAGCGGTAATTTCCATTTAGGTTTGGCGAGCACCGGCGGTGATGGCTAGTGGGATGAAGTTTCCGAAGTGTCGTGGCTGTACAGACTGTGACTGTCTGCTACTGTTTTGCCTGATGGTATTTGTTGTGTCTATATTAACTTTGGACGGCCGACCCAGACTGTTTTACAAATACACATGACTAAACTGTATTTTAAACCGGCTCTGCCCCCCCACCCCCGCCTCCCTTTATCTTTTGTGGCGCCAGTGTTATGTACTTTATCATGTATATATTGTCCTGCAGTTAGTTCTTTTGCAGTGTGTGTTAACAGATTGTTCAAGTATCAGGCCTCTGGTTGGCTTGGTCTGGTTCTTGTTTTCCCTACTTTTGTCACTTCTAACACCGAACCAGCTTCAACCAGGGTTTTGGGACACTTCATCCTGTGTGTTAACGTATTTTTAAAAAGTTATTGTGGTAACAAGTGAATAAAGGCTGACTTCCTGGGTTTTTCTTTTTTTATAGTTGATAAATAACGCAAATCAGTGATCTTTGTGACTATTTACTTGAAAAATGCGTCTCTCTTTAAATCTTTGCGTTGATCTGTGGTAGTGTTGTTGTTTTAGTAGCAGTAGTAGTCATCAGAAGGAGACCCAGGCTTAGGCAGAAGTTTGATGGCAGATTTCTTTTCTTTCTTTGCTTTATCAACATCCTGGAACGGTGCTACTAAAGCCAACATTGCTCTAGCCAAATTTTCTATTTCAGACTTTTTGTAAAAAATAAACAGGATTGTGAAACTGTTGATATTGAGTACAGGATTACACATTTGTATAGTGTTGTTTGTTTTCATCCACATGCTGCCTGAAAAAATAATGGAATTTATTTTTTCTAGTGTTTTGTAACATAAGTGGCAATTTAGTGGCCAACTGGACTCATGACAACATCACCTGTCCTTCATCTAATGTGATCAAAGTTCCAATGCCGAGTCCGAGTGAACAGTACTGGAAGTAAGATTTGTGTTTTCATAAAAAATAAGAAGAAAGTCATATATTGTATAATTATGTTATGATACAATTATTTGAATACAATCCTCATTTTGTTTTGGGTTTTTTTTTTTTCTACCACAACAGTCGTGTTGTTCTACAAAGATCCAGTAGTCTAGATGAAACTGGACATGTGGTCTGGCACCTGGCCCTGTGTCTGCTGCTGAGCTGCATGATTATTGCAGCCGTGCTCATCAAAGGCATCAAGTCATCAGGAAAAGTAAGTAACGCTGCTGTGGCAATGAAAGAAATGTTACAATCAGTTTTCTCTCCCACATTGCTGTTCATATTGAATGATTAATTTCCATTGATTGAGCTCTTTTACTTCTGTAATCATGAGCACAAGAGAATTCAATCAATCCAACGCAGTCTTAACCATCTTACTATCTTGCAGTTTAACTCAAAGCGAAATGGGGCAAAGTGCTTAACTTTGTTGGTTACAAATATAATTTTCAAGATATAAACTTGAGAAAAAACTTGAGCCTCCATTATATTTCTGAGATTAAACACAAAGCCACACCTTTTTTTAACAACAATGTTTTTACTATGTCCAAGTAAAGGTTAAAATTTAATAAATGTACGATGTAATATGGAATTTATGCAATCTTTTGATGACTTTTTATGAATTAGTTTAAGAAAGTAAGTGTTACGTTGCATTAGTAATAGTATTTTTGGGCAGTTTTAAAGGTTGTGTCTTACTTAATTTTCTTTGGTAGGCTTTGTTGTGATCTGCAGGTCTATATAAACATTACTTACTTCTTATAATTTTTATTTTATCTCGCAGAGAACTCTTATTAGGTTCTGCTGTTTCTTGCATCTACTCAAAAATTGATTGTGTATCTTTTTTTATATATATATTTTCCTCTGCAGGCTGTGTATTTCACCTCTACATTCCCCTATGTGTTGCTTTTAATTCTGATTATCAGAAGTGCAATGTTAGAAGGATCAGGTGATGGGATAGCATACTACATTGGTGCAAAGTCCAATCTCACAAAACTAACTGAAGCACAGGTATGCATACAAAACCATGATTTACATAAAGTCGTGACAGCAAATTACCAGGCATCAAATAAGACCTATGTCTTATTCTAGGTGTGGGGGGATGCTGTAACACAGACATTTTTCTCCTTATCCATTGGCTGTGGTGGAATTGTGACGCTTGCATCTTATAACAATTTTCACAACAACATAATTAAAGACTCATGTTTCTGTGGCTTTGTTAACCACGGTAAGAAATCATAATGTTAATTATTTTTTATTCTGATTACCTAAACATGTTCTATTAATCTGTGTAAAACGGAGCATGTTGTCATTGTTTTCAAATCCCTCCAGGAACTAGTATCTTTGCAGGCTTTGCCATCTTTGGATTGTTGGGTCATATGGCTCATTTGTATGGACAACCTATTGAAGCTGTGGTGGAGGAAGGTGAAAATCCTTTAATACCAAAAAACACTGTTTTGTAATTTTCATTTTTAAAATGGTGTAACATTTTTTTTTCTCATTAGGATTTGCCATGGCATTTATTGTTTATCCAGCTGGTCTGACTAAACTTCCTGGATCCTCTTTTTTCTCATTTCTCTTCTTTTTAATGCTTTCATTAATTGGCCTGGACACTCAGTTTATAAACATCGGTAAGACCATGTCCGTGTACGTTATTATTATACGTCTAATCATGCTTTTTCATAAATGTTTTCATGATGTCTTTGATAAAACTAATATAAAACTATTAAAATGTTAATGCTCACTTTCTTTCTATGATCTGGACTTGAACAAAGCAAGGATTTCTTAACTAAAATGCTGCAGGCTAAAATGTGTTTCTTAATCCAAAGATCATTGTAATCTTTGGGTTATATTCCAGTCAAAATGTATTTTCCAAAGGTAAAACATATTCTTTTAAAATCACATTTTATAAAAATAATTTCTTTGCATTGAAGTGTCGTTCCGAAATAATTTAGAGAGTGATGCTTCAACAGCTTATGCTGGTGTTTAAACCTGATTTGGAACCAAGTCTGCTTCCTTAACCACCATATGTACGACACCTTATATATATATATGTATATATCAACTGTTTTAACTACCCTAACGTTTTATTTCTCCTGTTAGAGGTGCTCGTCACCATTCTGTGTGATTCCTACCCCAATGTTCTTAAAAGCAGACGTGGCTTTGTGACATTTGGAATTTGTTCATTACTTTTCCTCCTGGGTCTACCGTGTGTAACACAGGTACAATTGGTCCTTGAGAAGTAACATTATACATCACTATAATCTCATTTTGACCTGATCTGTGTGTGTGTGTCTGTCTGTCTGTCTGTCTGTGTGTGGTACAGGCAGGAATATATTGGGTACATCTATTGGACAAGTTTGCTGGAAGCTGGTTGATTCTTATTATGGTTTTGAGTGAGCTCATTGGCTTCTGTTACATATATGGTGAATATTACAGACTCTCAAGTTCTTGTTTTGTTTCATTGATTTGTATGAAACATGTGTTTAGAAAAAATATAATCTTTTTTTAAACAAAAATAACAGCTCTCAACACTTCTGCAAAGTGTTTACGTGAGAATTAATTATTTGTAGAATCGTTTTTTTTTAAGAAGAACTTCATTTTAAATGTCAGTTTGGAAAAAAAACAGATGGAATTAGATCTAATGAATTGCAGAACTCCCATTATTGAACAGCTGTTCTATCCAAGTTTGCTTAAGAATTTGATGTTTGCTTCATTATGGAATTCTTCGTGAAGTTTAAAAATGCCAATAAAATAAGTTGTTAATGTAATATATTATATTCTGTTGTATAAGAACTACATCCATGCAAATTCTCATCCTGCTTTACAGGTGTAAAGAATTTGATTGCAGACATTGAGATGATGATTGGAAAAAAGAGCTCGACCTACTGGTTGATATGGAAATGCAGTTGGTTGATCATCACTCCTGTCATCGCTTTTGTGAGATTTCTTTTTCTTCATTTTGTAAAAACAAAAAATGATGTTGCAGTGCATTACTTTAAAATCAGTATCTTTATTTAGCGGTACTGATATACAGTGATAGTAAGTGTAACCATGTTATACTGTGTTACCTGGATGCGCCGATAACGATACAGGATTACTTTACTAGAATACTCTTACAATTATTGGTAGTTAAGCCCTGAAATGTATCAAGATTGGCAAAGGGGTCAAGATCCAGCATCCCTAGCTTGGTGTCCTCACAGTCGTTTGCCAACGCAGTGCACTTCACCTAATTTCCCACAGAGCTGTAGCAGGTATTCAACACTGATTTCATCGGGACTTCTTGAGATTCAGCTCTGAGATCTTCTTTCTTCTGTTGTCTTTCCTTATTTTGTTGACTAGGCGGTTCTGTTATGGTCTCTGATATCAGTCACCAGGCCTGTGTATGGAGAAGTCCTCTACCCTGACTGGGGCACAGCTATGGGTTGGTGTGTTGTTGCGTTTGTCCTGATCCCGATCCCCGGTGCCATTGTGTATAAAGTCTTCAAAGGAAAGGGAAGTTTCTGGAAGGTGAGTTTTTATTTTCTCTCACAACATGCAGCATTTTCAGTGAATGCCATTCATATCCAGTGCATTCATGTCAATGCATTTCTGGATGATTTCTAACTTCTACAGCAAGTGAAGGCCTTGACTTCTCCCTCCGAGGACTGGCATCCTTACTTGGACATTCATTGCGTGGATCGCTATTCAAAGGAAATAGGTACAAAGCAAACAGCTTTCTGACACTAAAAGATGAGCACATGGTCAGTCACCAATGTTATACCACCAGTGGGAACGGAACCTGCTCTCACTGAGGCAGAAGTAGTACAT
>NC_024317.1:5120142-5134436 GCF_000523025.1 Cynoglossus semilaevis | reverse complement strand
TATATATAAAAATATAAAAATAAAATAAAAAAGTCCAAAAAAGGTTTGTCTGTATGTGTGATATGGCCTCTGTAGCCATCAGTAGTGATGTATATCAACATCACGTTTAGTCAGTGCTGATGGCCAGTTCTGTTGGAGGCCTTTCACTAACCTTATTTCTGTGGCTGTCTAGAAAGTTTAGAAGTATACCTTTGGTGCTCATGGTGTGTTCAGTAAAATGGTCAGTTTTAGTTTCTAATGTAAGAATTTGTGAATGGCATTGGATTTCTCGTGTTTTGTTGAAAGTTTGATGAAGTTTATGATGTTTTTTTAAAAATGTTAAACAGCATTCAGAATGAGGACAGATGTACCAACCTAAAAAGATTTTTTTTTTAAAAAACCAAGTAGTTGATTTTAAATAAACATTCCAAGGAACTACAGGGTCTAAAAAAGCAACAATATTAACAGCAAATATTCATTATTATAGAAGACAAGAATCTTTGACCCTTTGGTCAAGCCTGGACAGTTAACACATTATTCAGCACATGTCCTCGCAGATTCTAAATTGTGGAAATTGTGTAAATGTGTAAGAATAATTTTAGAATTTTCTTAATAACTGTTAGCACTGATGTTGGAGGCTATGTCGGAGTGGATAGTTCCTGGTCCCAGGTCAGTTAACATCAGGAAGGGTTAATCCATGTTAAAATATAAAATTACTTTGTGGACCACTAGCAACCCCTAAAACATGAACAACAAAGTGTGAGCACTAATTATCAGTAACAAGCAAGTCACCAATTTACACCATGGTCCAGATTTCAGAAGTTTGCAGTCCAACATGTAGGTGAAGGACTAAGGTTAAAGGATGAGTATAAATTAACTGTAGATAAGTGCAGATAGTTCATTGTCTCTACATATGTCCTGGTGTGTTTAGGGTGATGTTGTAACATTTTGACTTTATTTCCGACCACACTTCTTCAGAAAGACAAAGACAGAAAGACATGTTTTAATAACTCCTGATCTTGGCATCCTTTTTAAGAGATTTCTTGCATTACCAAACAACACCACTAGAGTGCAGTGATGAGCTGTGCAGTATACACGTTCAACATCCATTTTAAGAAAGATGTAAAAACATTTTTATCCCAGTGAATTTCTGCCGTTCTGTATAACCTCACTGCAAAATGCATCTTGATGTTTACTGAGTGAGATATTTGTCAGACTTACGTTCAACCTTGACTGAACGTCTCTACCATGGGTACTGTGAACAGAGAAACAGCAAATAAGCACAGACCTGTTGCCAGCTGAATACCATATAAATACAGCACATATATACTCCAATAGTGGGAATTTGATACATGACAATATGATCAATAACAAATCTTTAGCTTCGTGTTTAGCTAACATCTGTTGTTTTGTGTAGCGTAAGGATCTGTTTTTACAGCAAATTGTTTCTATTTGAAGGTAAAATACTATGAATAACTGTTTCTGTGATTAACCGGCTTTTCTTTCTTCTATGAAGCTGCACTGGATTCTGTCACCAGTGCCTAATGTGATTTCATAACAACTATAATTATACACTGAATTTCTTTTTTTCTTTTGATTTATTTTTTCTTTTAGCAAATAAATCAACGTTGCATTTCCTTAACAATGTCACAGTTGTGATCAAAGTGTTTTCCAATAATGATCTCTTCTGTGCTGGCCCACATGCTGTGAATGCTCCTGTTGCTCAGGCAGCAGTGTGTTTGGGTTTTCCCTGCATTCAGTGGTTTACCTTTGTGGTTTGTGGCTTACTTTAATTTGACTAAAGGTGTGAATGATTCTGTTTTTCTCTATATACCTGGATTGGAGAACTGTCCAGGGTGTTTTCTGCCTTTGGCCAATGAAAGCTGGGTCTAGCTTTTGCTTTGATTTTTAATGATAAAGAGTAACGGTTTCCTGGCTTGATGAATGAATGGATGGATGGTGGCACTCTTACGGTCTTCTCTTTGGCAGTGGAATTATTTCTTTACGAGATGTGGGTTCTTAGAAGGGAGGATGTTTATTAGTGTGTGAGTGTTCATCCCATGGAGGAGTCGGAGATATGGTGACTTACATACGGTGAAATAATCCCATAGACCACTAGGTTATTATTCGCATTATGATTTGAACGTTATGTACAATATGACGGCAGTGTCGTATGAGGAGAGAAGTCACATCACTTCTTTAACTTTAACCCATCTCTGCCCCCCACACTCCCACCCCCGCCTTCCTACTAATGCAGCATTCTCAACAAAACGGTTGCCACTAGATACTGCTGGGCTTGTCACCATGGCAGCCAATTCTTAATCATTTTCTCTCTGCCACGTTTCTAAGTGCACACATTTAGCTGTAACGTGGGCGGCCTGTCCTTGAGTCCATCAGCGAACCCACATTCGGCACGGAACAAGTCCACCTGTGAACAGAACGCTGCGACAGGAGCACAGAGGGAGCTGGGTTTCATAACAGTCTCACACAACACCATGCGCTAAGGCCGGCGTGTGATCAGGTCCTGTTACATTATTTTGGGTGTCATCACACATCCCATGGCTTTCGTGTGTGTGTATAATTGTGTGTGTGTGTGTGCATGAAAGCTTTTCTAACACAATTAAAAAACACACACACAGCAGAGGGACTGACCTGCTTCACTCTTCATTAACATTAACGAGGATTAGACTAAGCAGTAGCCGTTGAATCAATTCATGAGTCACAGCAGTTCCAGTGAGCGTCTATATAAATAAATAAACACATTGACTAAACTATTGTTATATTTCATGCTACCGTAGCATCATACAAGAGGCTCTGTTTCAGACATGCCGCACAGAGGGAGAGTGGTAATGAGAGAGAAATTTGACACCAGACATGAGTTGAATTTTCAAATCCTCCATAGATGTTCCCAGCAGCAAACGTCAGATTCTGGAAAATGAAATAAATAAATAATAAAAAATAAAGGTGAGTCAGAGAGAGCTGGGGAGGGAGAGAGAGAAGGAGGGAGGCACATGAACAAGTGATGAGTTAGACACAGCAGAGCTGGATTTCTTCCTCCAATAAAAGCAGCTAACACCTCTCCTCCTCCCCCTTCCAATCTCGCAGTGTTGCTATGGCAATTTCCCCTCGCTCCCTTCCTTTCAGTGAGCCTCCACTTTATCCTTGGAGCCTTTCATTCGGCAGAGCATTTGGCTGTGTGAGCTTTTGTGTGGGAGCTTTTAAATGACTTAAGCTAATGAAGGAGAAAGCCATAAGAGACTGCTTAACAGACACAGGGGCAGACGTGTACTGTATATTCACACACACACACACATTGATATTTCAAAAGAGAATTATCTCCATTTTCATCACGACATTAAATCCAGTTAAATGTCCCAACTTTCGACAAAGTTCTTGTTCACCTTGTTGCCCCCTGGTTGTTACTGATTATCCCCATGACACTTTTAAAATTGTGGTGTAACTGATGAGTGCCACCACCTGTCTATTTGCAGTGGACTTACATCACTATGCTGGTCCAAGCATTGAAAAGTGTGAGTATGTAATCAACTGCCACTTTTGTGTACTTGTACTTTTCAAAGTATATATTAAACACTTATATCACATCAATGTGTAAATAAAAAAAATTAATTAAAAAAGGATCAGATTCTGGAGCGAAGGCTGAGGCGTTTTACAGGATCCAGAAAGACGACGACAGTGGATAAACACAATTAAACGAGCCAGAAGCAATCAGGAAAAAAGTTTCAGTGGGACCCCCACAGACGACGGCTTCCACTTATCCAGCGTTGACTTTATATCAGGTACAGAATCTAATGTTTCCTGTTTTCTTTAATGTCTTGTTTATGTTATTTTGATTATGCTTTTTAACAGGACTGCTACCCATTTAAAGTAAGTAAGTACACATATATTGTCACAAATCAACATCGTATTGGCTGTAAACTGTGACTAAAGACTTGTTTCACCCACAAAGACTAATTACTATTAAATACTGTGGAGAGAAACTGTTCAGGGTCTCAGCGTTTCACTCTGCGTGTATTGACCAGAGGCAGTTCTGCCATCGACTCACTTCACTCTACACAAACACTCCATTTGTCAAACTTTGCTACATGCTAAAATAAAAGTATTTATGTTGCTGCCATTATTATTTGAACCAAAGCACTTCAGAATGTCTCATTCTTCAACAAATGAAAAATAAGTCTTTATTTCACCACTTTGGATTTGTTTACAGCAACCAGGCCAGCACCTGGCAATGAATACTGTCGTTGAAATGTTTTAGTCACTGTTAAATTTGTAAAATCACCAATGTCTTTGTTCTCCACAGGTGTAACTGGACAAAGTCTATGTCTGCCCCATAACCACTCATGTGACCCACATGTTGGAAACCATCTTACAGAGCCATTCTCAGACTAACGGTAAGAAGCTAAAATAATACACACAGAAGCACTTCATTTCTGTAATTTGCACAGGAATGTCATTAACTTCTCATCAAAGGTGCTGCAAAATATAATGAAAAGTGTTTCGTGGTCAGATGAATCCTGGTTCTCACAAAATGTTTAGATATTAGATTTTACAAACATAAATGATCTTCAAACTATGTTTTACAAAGTGTTGACCTTTCACACTGTGGTTAAATGTCCAGGTGAGAAAAAATATAATGAGGTCTTGATTTATTAATCAAATTATGCTAATATTGAAAAGTACCATACAAAGTTATCGGCTTCCTATCTGCTAGCTTTGAAGTTCTTTTAGCACCTCTAGATGTGTTTTTATCGCCCTCTGAGTGCACGGAGGAGTAAATGTAGCCCAGGTGGAACATTTACAACTTGTGGTTCTTTTTATACAGACATTAAAGAAACATTTCTGTAGAATAGCTATTAGTTGTGCAAACTCTACAATCGGTAGTTTAATAAAATAAAACCCATTATCCCGCAGAAAGTGTGGAACCATTCTGTTCTTCCTCCTGTATAGTGTTGGACTTGAATCTATTTCATTTGCTGTGGTTTGGTTTGTCGCCACTTCCCGCCAGTTGCACCTTTTCTAGAATAAATCATATTTATGTAAAAATAAATAACTACCCCTGTCAATGTCACATGTCATAAGACATTCTCTCGAATCTCAAAACAGCTGCTAGTTATTGTAGTTTTCATGGACAATCTATCAACTTAAAAACGCAGCTTGTAATGATAAGATGTAACTAATTGCTTGTCTTTGTTAAATGTTTAATTTAGCTCTTTAATCTGCAGATAATGTTACAGACTCCGACATCTCACCATGCCGACAATTGCAACACATATAATGCAGGTGGTTTCGTTTTGGCTCTTGATGCTGGAAAAGTGAACGAGTGAGAGAGTGAGGCAGGGAGTAGGAAGAGGGTAGGAGAGATGAGAAGGACAAGCTCTGCTGCAGAACACACCTCATCTCCTCTTTAGCTGGAGGGAGAAAGGAAGAGAGAGAGAGACAGAGAGAGAGAGGTTCTGTCTCTGTCAGTTCTTTCCTCATTTACAGAAAATAGGAGAGCCAGGAAAGTGATATTTTAGGAAAATTTAAGGGATTCGCAAACAGATGATTGGGACGGAGTGGAAGGAAAAAGCATCTCTGCACGTGAAGCATCTGTAAAGACAACTGACAACAAATGAGAAGGCAGGACATGACTCAGAGATGTGGTGTGAGCTCCTTGTTTGGTAAGAAAAATCTTTCAAGATGCCAAAATACACATGCCAACGTACCCATACACACACACAGACAGACACACACACACACACAGTGATCAAAATGACAGATGCAGGTTCTTGCGCAGCTTCTTGTTTTAATGTTGTAATTGTCTCTGCGTGCACCTCCTGTTTCTCTGGCTGACATCCCACTCTGTGTGTCTGTGAATCCTCCGCGTCTTTCTTTCTCACCCTGTTGCAGTCTCTCTCTGTTGCGTAGCAGCACAGCTAAAGCCAATCTGAGGTGAAGGGCTATTTCATGAAAACATTTATGTCCACTTCATACTGTGTTAGTGTTTCGTCTTCAGGCCATTACTGTAAGAGCAGACCTTAAAGATGTTTATTCTGGTTCTTCACGGTCCATGGTTTCATTAGATTGTCCTAAATGCAGATGAAGGACAGACATTTTTACTTTATTTCTACAGGAGCAATACATGTATTTTGTTCAATGCCATTTTAACTCATTACTTGGCAATAGACTTGGCAAAGAGCAACTGAACAGTTCCAAATAGAATCCATTCATTTCTAATTACCATTGTAAACTGTTAAAATAAGATTTTTAATTTTAATTTTATGAAAAAATGTATTCTCAACAATGTTGAAACTGTCCACAATATTCAAGAAATTGAGAACGGTAGTTGATAAGTCACTAATGACTTAGAAATGAGAAAAATAGTTCTTATGTCAGGCTTCTCTGTAAAGCAGTCCAGAGTAAAGGTTAAAGTTCTGTGAGGCTAAAAATCTGTTTTTACATAGGGGAGAGAACAAGACATTAGGACATGTTTCAGTTCTTGAATGGCCTCTCCTCAGTACCTGCAGACATCAAGTGCACAGGTTCATGATTATATACTGTATTGACACGATAATCAGTGTCCTTAAATAAGTCAGAGACTCTACATGGTGGTTCTTAATAGATAAACTGAACCTCAGGGAGGAAAAGAAAGTAGAAAATGGTTTTAGGTTTGCAGCTTCAACGTTGTTTTTCTTCAGTCGAGTACCTGCTGCTCCACCAAATGATGTGCAGATCGAACCAAAACAAATTTCAAACTAACTCTCTCAACACCAAGATGGAGTGAGGATAGATTTGTTTCCATAGCAACAATGTATTAAAGCTGGCATGTCTGTGCACAATGGGTATTTTCATTGAACAGCATGTGAGAGTCATTACGCTGCATGTTATCTGTTCCTGGTTTTTTGTACTTTTCAAAAATAATTATAACTCTCTTGCTGCCAATGGACAGAGGACTGTCACTTTCAGTACAGCAACAGCAAATGAATGCAACTCTGAGCTACATGGTAGCTATTAACATGTCTTCTGTGATAGCAGTCAGAGGATAAATATTAGGTGATATGAAATTCGCCTCATTTGTATGCATGTCATCATCAAGACCGGTTTTGAATTCCATTCACCAGACAGTATCTCTCTCACTGCAGAATTTGTTTCCTTTGAAATGGTCTGTATGTGACTAATACCACCTATTTATATAATGAGAGTTAAAATTTAGTTATATGAAATAGAACCTTTGAGTTCATCTCCTTTATCATCACCACTATTTCAGTCAGTGTTGAACTGTAGGAGAATCAGAAACGGACAATAAAGGTCAAGAACCAGTGTGCAGTTTATGGTACAGTATAATCATACCAGTTTATTTAGGCACAACTTCTAGTCACAAACTGGGCCTCTGACCTGAAGTTGAACCTCTCCACAAACGCATGCAGAGAGTTGAGATGGCATTTAAGCTGGAGGTTCTTGAGGGAAACAAAAACTCTTTCCTGTAGTGTGTGTACATAACACTGTGCGTTTCCAGCATGTATTAGAGCAACCATAAGTAGGCGGTGGAATTATTTGATGTGCAGTACACATCATTTTAGCCATCAGTTAAAACGTATCAAAAGTTTTAAACCTGATTTTGTTTTTCTTTTCATTTTGACAGCCCTAGTGAAAACACATTCCTATAATTGGCCTACACTCAGTGACGTTTCTTCCCAGATCATTTTGACATTATAATTTGTCTTAAATGATAACAGGTCTAAATAGCTTTCTCTCCTGATCTGAGAAAGAAGTGCTTTAAATTTACGAGATGTGTCTTTCATTCGCCATTAACTTCCTAATTGACAAGCCTCCCACATTGTTACTTTTGTTTGCCTTTTTTTAGTTCTATTATGGGTTTCTTTTTAGTGTGTTGATGCCATCACTTGGTTCAACCAGAGGTTCGGCTGTACTGCACTGACAAAGACCAATGTACTGTGAACATGCTTCAGGTCTAAATGATTTTCTTCTGCCCTTTTGGTTCTTCTCTAAAGTTCTGTTTCATTTTTATCTTTTTTTATCTGACAGAACTCAGCTACCACGCTGTGAGCCCTTCACCTGGTGCCAGGATGTGAGATCGATGGTGTGACAACAAAGGCCATCACTGTGCTAAAACCAGCATGTGTCCAGTGTCCACTGCAGTTAAAGTACCACTGAAAAAAACATCATTGGCTTACTGAGGTCACAACACACTTTTGTTATCAGCACTTAAAACCTGTATAACACACTTTCGGTAGTATTGTTTCTTTTTACTTGGCTGTGACCACCTACCCTCGCAGGACTTAACAGACCTTCTGGACATTAATGATTCTTCTAACTCCCTCCTAAAATCTTTCTCACCCTGTGTGAATCAGCTCCTGTCACCTGGGAGGATTATGAAGCCGTCTTCAGTGTTTTTAAGGTCTCACTGCTTTCTGTGTGTGTTTGTTGGAGTTTGTGTGCCCAGCGTCACGGGCTCACTACCTCATGCCCTCCCATGGCATGTCTCCTGCCCAGTGCGGTGTGTGTGCCAGATCAAGCCATGGTTCTCCCCTGACTCAGTGTATCACGAAGCTCCTACTGTGGAGTGCAACAACCTACTGTTGACCAGGCTTCCCGTACCCTTACCCTCTAACACACACACCCTGCGTCTGCAGAGTAACCTCCTGTCCAAGATCGACAGCAAGGTGCTGCACAGACTTCCCAACCTGACTGACCTTGACCTTTCTCAGAACCACTTCAGCCATGTCAAGTCGGTAACTGAGAGCTCTTTGTTGCCCTCCCTGCTGTCTCTTCACCTGGAGGAGAACCATCTCAGTCACCTTCCCGACTCCTCTTTCTCCTCTCTGCTAGCTTTGCAGGAGCTCTTTCTCAGCCATAACAATTTACACTCAATTGCTCCCGGAGCTTTCACTGGTCTGGACTCTCTTCTCCGCCTTCACATCAACAACAACAGGCTCACCACCATTGACTCACAGTGGTTCAGAGCTTTGCCCCGTTTAGAGGTTCTCATGCTTGGTGGAAATCCAATTGAGGCTCTACCTGAGAACAGCTTCTCAGCTCTGAAGTCCCTGCGTAGTCTTGTTCTTGGGGGTATGGGTCTGAGGGGATTGGCTGAAAGAGCACTGGAAGGATTGGATGGTCTGGAGAGCCTCTCCTTTTATAACAACCAATTAACAAAGGTCCCCACAAAGGCCCTCAGAAGAGTGTCAGGACTGAAGTTCCTTGACCTCAATAAAAATCATATCAAAATGATTGAAACGGGAGACTTCAGGGACATGACTCACCTGAAGGAGCTTGGTCTAAACAACATGGAGCAGCTGGTGTCTGTTGAGAAAGGTGCCCTGGAGAATCTACCAGAGCTCACCAAGCTGGAGATCACCAATAATCCACGTTTGTCCTACATTCATCCTCAGGCTTTCCTTCAGCTCAACAGGTTAGAGAGCCTTATGCTTAACTCCAACTCTCTGAGTTCTCTGCACCAACATATCATGGTGTCTCTCCCCAGTCTTCAGGAAATCAGCTTACACTCCAACCCACTCCAGTGTGACTGCCTGTTTCATTGGGCGGCTAAGGCGGCCTCTCACTCTCACAAAGACAAAGACAAGCAAACCGACAAACAACTTTCACGTACGGTTCGATTTATCCAACCACAGGCCACTTTGTGCTCTGAACCACCAGAGCTCCGATCTCGGAAGATAAGGGACGTGTCGGCGAGGGAAATGTCGGCTACTTGCCTTCCCATGATTCCCACTGGCTCCCTCCCATCTTTTGTAGGAATAAGAGCCGGAGGTAATCTGGTTTTACACTGTCGAGGTCTCGCTGAACCACAGCCCAGCATGTACTGGGTAACTCCCTCTGGGCTCCAACTTGGTCCTGCTCCCAGCCATGGAAGCAAAGGTTTGGTAGGTCCTTTATCCTGTCACAGTCTGACAGACACAGCGGGATTCAACCACACAACCTTCTCTAGACAGACGCAGGAAGATCCTCGCTGCATCCCCTTCAACCACTACCGTTTACTACCTGAAGGGACTCTAGAGATCAGCCAGATTGCTCCCAGTGAGGCAGGACTGTATACCTGTATTGCTGAAAATGCACTTGGAGCAGACACACACAGTGTCACGGTGGTTGTCCACAGCAGAGAGAAGAAAAGAAAAGCCATGTTGTATTCTAACCTGAAGGGAACACCTTTATACAGCATGGATCCCAGGTTCGAGGTGAGGGAAGTTGGACAATACTATGCGATCCTGTCCTGGCAGAGTGCACGGAACCTCCCATCAACACGCCTCTCCTGGCAAGCCATCTACTCAAATGCCCACACTCCTGTGTATACCACACGTGTCCTGGCTGGTACACAGAGTTTCAACCTTACCCACCTGCAAGCGGAAACGTTTTACAGAGTGTGTCTACATCTAGGGAATACAGAGGACGCCAAGCGTTACAGCAGGCGATCAAAGGAGAACAGGAAGTCTCAGTGTGTCTCATTTAAGACAAAGGTTGTCCCACAGCCTCAGCCTAACCTGCAGCTCAGTCCAGAGTTGGCTACCACTGCAGTTACACTTCTTCTGTTCTGTATTATACTGTTGCTGTTGTCCACCCAGGGTCGTGACAGTCCAATCAACCCTGGGGATGGAAAGTTCCACCGTACCGTCTTTCAGAAGATAAAACGCCCCGAAGCTGTGATCATGAATCTCGGCACTAAAGACAGCAGTGGACTCCAGCCAAAGCAAGATGAAAAACTACTGTCAGGCGAGTACTGCTAAAAGAAAAAAAACTTGACTGAAATTTACATTAATCTTGACCTTGAATACCTGATGCTAAGGAGCAGGAAAAAAAACACTTTGTAAAGAATTAAAAAAAAACAATGAATCTGGTTTAAAACATGGTGTAGATAGAGATTTGTATTTATTTTATATACAGTATATAGTATATATTGTCATTGTTCCTGTGTAAAGATAAATTGTACAGAATAGCTAAACCCCAACCAGGGAATGAAAGTGGACAATCATATTTCCTGCTGCACAGAGACTGAGCCACTGAGACTGAGAAGTCTTCATTACATCTGAGGACAGATATTTACAGAGATCAGCTCAGACCTCATGGCTGTTTCTAATGTTTGCTGTTCATATGTTCCTCATAATGGACCGCAATGCCTTCTAGCTGATGCTACTTAGCTTTGAGACAGACACTGAATGAAAACGCGTGTTTGGACTGTGTAAGTCATTGTGATTGGTGTCAACAGTCTGTTTGCTTAGCTCCCATTACACTGAACTGGGCTTTCTCTCCTACTTCACACATCTATACAGTACATTTATTTAGAATCATCTCCTAACATTACACATCTTATTTCAGCATTAAGGCACTGGTCAGTAAGTTATTGTGTTAAATTATATTTTGAAAATATTAAACGATTAATAAACATTTTAATATGTACTTACTGTTTGTTTGGGTTTGTAATAGCCTGAGTTGATGCAATACTAAATTAATAAATGAACATAATTAGCACGAAATATCTTCAACAAAACTACAGGTCTTGCTGTAATGGAAAACTGTGACCTGTTTAAACGAGATCCTGCATAAACACGATTACAGATGGCGCTGATCCACAGTAGATAACAGAACATTGAAAGAAATGGATTGAACAATAACCACTGTATCCTGGAAACATCAGACACAGTGTGTCCCCTGGTGGACAAAAGCTGTAACTGAGCAGAGGCTTCCGTTAAGGAGCCAGACAGCATTGTTTTGCCAGTACATCAGTACTACGTTAAACCTGTAATCAGTACCTAAATCAGTAATGCATTTATTAGTCTACACAAATATTTAAACTGTAATAGAATTTAAAGATGTAATTATTGATTTTTAAGTTTATTTAGATTTGGCAGCTAAATAAACAAAGTGATCACTTGAATATTTGAATATAGATTTGTTTATAAGGTATAAAGTTATATATATACAAGTATATATTTTTTTTACAAATTCAGAAATTAGCATTAGCATTTTACTTTTACTCAAGTACATGTTTACTCGAGTATTTTACTTCGCAACATCTGAAAATAACCCGTTACAGAGTACTTTTAACTGTGTAGAATTTAATCAAAAGAAAGATACTTTTACTTAATTAAATTGTCTGGTACTTTTTCCACCTTTTGGTTAGGTGATGAAGAATAAAAAAAAATCCTTATTTACCATGACATTTTAGGTCAAATGTATAAAATATATAATTAAACATTTTTCAACAAAAAAATTGTCAGATCAAGATCAGTTAAAAGATTTGGATGAAAATCTTTGAAAGAAAAATCAAAATTTTATCTTTTTTGCATGTTTCTCATCAAAATATATTTCAAAACTTTGAGAAAATTGTTTGTTTTTTTTGAAAAATCTTTAGAAAAACATTTTTTGGCCAGATGTTGAAAATTTTTGATGAAAATCAAAAAAGAAATTTCTAAATTTTATATTTTCTGAATGTTTCTAATCAATATATAGCGTTTTGAAAAATCTTTAGAAAGAAAATTGTTCTTAAAAAACTTAGAAATAAATTTGGTCAGATGTTAAAATTTTTTAATTACAATCTGTGAAAAAACGTTTTTCAAAATTTTGTCTTTTCTGCATGTTTTTCATAAAAATATAGCATTGTGAAAATATAGAAAAATTTAAAACTTTTAGAATTTTTTTTTTAATTTTTAAGAAAGAAATGTTCTTTTAGAATTAGAAATAAAATATTTTTGAAAAATATTTTGAAAAAATTTTTTGTCAGATGTTGAAAAAGTTTTAAAAACTTTTTCTACAATTTTTTTAAAAAAATATTTTTTTGAAAAGTTTTTATTAAAAAAATTTGAAATTTCTTTGGAAAAAATGCTTGAAGGTTCTTTAGAAAAAAAAATGTTTTGAAAACTTTTTAGAATTTCTTTTTTATTTTTTTTAATTTTTAGACAAAAGAAATTTGGTCAGATGTTAAGGAATTTTACGGAGCCCCTAAAGGGACATGGGGAGAAAAAAAGAAAGAAAAGTATCTCGTGTGTACGAGAAACTATCTCGTGAGCACGAGAAATCTAAGATACTGGCATGTCATGTGTGACAGAGTATGTAGGCCACTGTATATATGGTGAGCATTTAATTAATGTAGGGTACCTCAGTTAGACACAGGAGGGCACTGTTGATAACAGTGAAGGGAGGTTCATGACTATCTCATGCACACGAGAAACTATCTCGTGAGCACAAGAAAGTATCTCGTGAGCACGAGATACGTTTATTTTTTTTGTTTTGTTTGTTGTTTTTTTGTTTTCCCATGTCCCTTTAGGGGCTCCGTATTTTCGTTCATGTTTTCTGATAAAATTAGAGAACACTTTTTAAAATTTTTGTTGTATGAACTTTTGTGTCAAAATGTAAATTTTTGTGATTTTTGGTCAAAAACTAAAATATTTTGACAATTATTTTGAATTATTATTATTATTTATTATTATTTGGATTTTTTCACAATGGTAAGGCATGTTTTTGGTGATTTTTGAAAAATTCATATAAAATATTTTTGGAGGTTTAAACAAAATATTCACTTGACAGCATGGTTTATGACATTCTTGCATTTTAGGGCATTTCTGGGACTTTTTATTTTTTGGGAGTTACTATACCATTAATTTAAAAAATACTAAAAACAAACTAATTTGCCTTAAAATACTTAGCTATGTCCATTTCTGTTGTTAAAATTCAGAAAAAATAGACTTTTTTGGCATGCCAACTTTTGATGACAGTAAAACACTATACCATTAATTTCCCTAACAAGTCTCCGAAAAAAAAAGTTTCTCAAAAATGACTAAAAATGCACTCATTTGCCTTAAAATACTTAGCTGTGTCCATTTATGTTGTTAAAATTCAGAAAAAATAGACTTTTTTGGCATGCCAACTTTTGATGACAGTAAAACACTATACCATTAATTTCCCTAACAAGTCTCCGAAAAAAAAAGTTTCTCAAAAATGACTAAAAATACACTCATTTACCTTAAAATACTTAGCTATGTCCATTTCTGTTGTTAAAATTCAGAAAAAATAGACTTTTTTGGTATGCCAACTTTTGATGACAGTGAAACACTATACCATTAATTTCCCGGACAAATCTCCGAAAAAAAAGTTTCTCAAAAATGACTAAAAATGCACTCATTTGCCTTAAAATACTTCTCTATGTCCATTTCTGTTGTTAGAATTCAGAAAAAATAGACTTTTTTGGTATGCCAACTTTTGATGACAGTAAAACACTATACCATTAATTTCCCTAACAAGTCTCCGAAAAAAAAAGTTTATTAAAAATGACTAAAAATACACTCATT
>NC_024317.1:5059982-5120042 GCF_000523025.1 Cynoglossus semilaevis | reverse complement strand
TTGATCACAGTATAATACCATACCAATTATAATAATAATTTGTCAATTGGTACTTTAGCCCTGCACGGACCAACTGGCCCTGGTGTGAGTGGGCCCTTAGAGGGTAAAAGTTCTATCTCTGACGATGGTGCAGGAGACCAGGGTTCGAGTATGTAATTAAAAAGTTACTCCCTAAACCCATGATGTTAATGAACTAGAGTGTGTGAACTGCCACAATAACACAGCAGATAGTGACTAATGTGTCAGAGCTGTACCTGGGAAAAGAGCACAGCAGTTTACACTGACTCCATCAGCGTAGCCTTCAGGAACATGAGCCCATGTATATGTGTGGTACTGTTTCACTGAGGACCAGCCCAACTGTGACAAGACAGAAAAACAAATGTTGTCAGCAGCAAAAACAGACACCAGGGTGCATCCTTACTATGAGGAGGAAACTAGGTGAAAGGTCAGAGCTCAGTAATTGTGTGTGTCTGCGGTTGACATTGCACCTGAAAAATCCCAATCCAGTCACTGCTGCTCCACTTGTGGTCAGAGGTCAGGGTGTAATGGCACTCCACTTTGGTTTGGGGGAAGTAAACCTGCCCCACATTTCGAAACACCACGCTGGACTGTTTATCCATGGTCTCAGGAAAACACTGTGTGAAAACAGTTTGAGGATCTGCAGCAGGGCAGCTGACGAAAGGTGATAGCAGAGACAGTTAAGGTATGCAGCCTGACTGTGACACCAAGTCCCCTATAGTCCTGCAGTACGGTTATAAACAACAAGCTCATACGCTGACTGAGAACCGGGGTTGTCTGTTTAAAGTACACTTGTTACCTGCTTTTACCACTAAGTCAAACTTACTCTGATTTAATTCCTTACTCAAAACAAACCTGAAAAATCAACCATTTTATGCTGCTTCACAATACAGATACATAAATGTCTTAACTCATCACTAAATTCACACTGGCAATGAGAATTTCGAAAAAAAAACAGGAATGAAATGTACTAATTTCTCATGTTTAAAGAATGATAAAAGTGTCAAGTCTCGGTTCCTACCTTATTATGATGGCGATGTCCTCTCCTCTCTGTTGACTCTCGTGGATCGATTGGCTCTGAGCATCAGTGACGGGAGAATCCAGTCTGGTGCAAGAGTTTCACAATATCTTCTGAACCATGTGGGCTCTTAGTGATGCTCGGTGACTCAGGGGTGGAGGGGTAGATTTCATCGTTGCACCACTCAACGTGGAGTTGAGTGTCTGAGGTCATCAACTGTCATTGGCTGAGACGGTTTATAGGACACAGCACCTGCGGCTGTCAGCCATTGGTCGATGCACTTTTCAGTAGGAGATAGTATGTACAGAAATGTAAACCTTCCTCTAAAACCAACTTAAAACAGTTTAATAGGACTGAAAATTAAAATGTCGTGATAATGTGGATCACAGTGATGATCAACTGTAAATGGTAAAATACATGGTTGTTATGTGTGTTCAAAGTTTCTCCTGCACAGATTTATAGTGATGATGAAAAGTTCCCTGTGATGCAGATAAAAAAACCCCTGTTGTTTCATGTTACCATAATTCCCCAGATTTCAATGGAAAAACATTTAAAACAAAAGCTATAATTAAATAGTGTCATCAGTATATTAACCAAAAATCAAACCTGTTCTAACTCACATTGTGACACTGACTCCTGTGTACCGCCCTCTACAGGTCACACTACAGAGTTTTGATCAAATTCATGTCTTGGCTCTGGATTCACTTTATACCTCGTGTCACTGTCACTCTCTGATGTTAAATTTACATTTAACATATGCCAAATAAAATGTTATTTTTCACACACAATTCACCTTAAAGTGACAATAAACTTTATTAAACTTTTTTTAAGATAACTGAACTTTATGCTGTATGGACAGTCAGGTTGTTCAAATGAGAGAGATTTTTGGAACAAAATCAGCATCAAATGATCGCAAAGAAACAAACTCACCATCACCCTCTGGTGGTGTAGTGTTATACTGTAAAGCAGGGGTCACCAACGTGGTGCCAGGGGGCACCTGGTAGCCCCCGTGGACTACCTAAGGTGCCCGCGGGGTATGTTAAAACTAGTCAACAAGATTGTACTGTTACTGTGCTTTTGGAATCGGTTCCACTTGCAATGACATTCAAATGGGTCCAATGCCAATGGTAAGAAGAGTGTCTACTATTGTCTGTTCAAGAACATATTACATTGTTCTGGAAGTCAGTATCAGACAAGTAGCTCTTCGTACTACTACGTGTCCTTGAAGTAGCTGGTAAGAGTTGGTGACCCCTGCTGTAAAGGAAGTCATGACTGAAGAGTGAATAACAAGCACAGAAAAAAACAGGTAAGTTAGTACAGTTGAGAGAAAACCTTGAAGTGCTCATGATCTGATCATGGCTGAGTCCCTGAAGGCACCAGTGCTACAGAAGGTAAAGAAAACTGTTGTGACTGCTAAACATCATATTCTGTGCCTGTTGGTCAGTTTACAGTCAGAAAACAATGTATAACAGTCTGTTTTCTGACTATAAACTGACCAACAGACATAGCTTATTCATATAAGAACAAATACTTGATCTTAAGGACATCACAGATTTCTATGTAAATTACTCACATCTCAGAAACATTAAACCAAAAAAATACCTGTGCTAGCTTTGTAATGAACGCTGGAACCATTTTTGAGCAAAATCTTAGCATTTGAAAAATAGTGTAGACCTCATACCATAATTTGGGGTTCTCAAATTACAGTATGGGTATCATGGGCCGTACATTTAGCTGGGGGATTTTGAGGCCCAGTAAGATGAAGTACAGTGGTTCTATATTGTCTTGTTAATGCAAAGACAAATATACATTAAAAAACACTTACATCCGATTAGGATGTATATCAGAAAACAGACAAATTAGCTTAAAAATTATTGTAAAGTAATATCTACCTGAAATTCCGATGAAACTCTGGTCCATCCCATAATTGTATATAAAACATGTCCTGCAGTTCTGATACATTAGCACCAGGGGGAGTTGAAGACAGTGGTGTATGAAACCACTTTTGGTTCTAATCAGGTTTGATGCTGCTCAGCAGTGGCAGGACACCCAGTTCAGTCAGTTTGGTTCTGGCCACGCCCTCCCAGCCCTTATTGGCCAATGGGTTCCGGGGTGATGGGTGCATGAGGCCCTCTACTTTCACACTGACACCTGCAGCTGAGAGAGCTCTCCGTGCCCGCTGTTCTGCCACTCTTCCAATTCCGATCACCATGGAGACGCCAAGTGCCTCCACCACCTGGCAAAGTGCAATGTCACACAGAGCCAGCAGGGCGTCCCGCTCAGCTGCAGGCAGTTCAGGCGGGGTCAGATTCTTGCCACTGGCGCTCATAAAAATCAGTGGGCAGAGATTGTGTACGAAGCAATGGCGGAAGAACATCACAGGTTCACCACAAAGCTTTCTGAAGAAACCCCAAAAACGTGCACCGCTCACTTCGCTCTGAGTACAAGCCAATCCTGTGATCCGCCGCTTCGGATGTTCGTCAGGTGGATGACCAACTTCCCCAGTTATCTTCAGCCAATCAACAACTGACCTCACTTCACCAAAGGGGACCTGTGTACCAACAAAAATACCAATTAAAGTTGTGTCTCAGGTCTATCGCCTCCCTGCGGAACTCTGAGTAACTGACGAAATGGTGTTGAGATCTCACCCTGTTTCTCTTTTAAGTAACCAAATAGTCATAACTAAAGGTCAAAATGTATGTTACATCAAGAAAATTTGGCTCTCTATTTAATATGGAAAAAATAAAACTGTAAAGGAATTTCAAGTTTCTAAAACCGCACATTATCTTTCAGAGAAAAAACATTGATTTGTTAGTCATAAATAAATTAGGACAACGGTGCCAGTGAATTAAGGACACTAAATAGTGTAGCTGTTTTAATAGTACTATGGGACCTGGACTGACAGATTAGTGACTAGTGACTACTACTGATTTAAATGCTCTCCATCCTTATGATTAATATGTCTTAAACGTAGCTGTGGATTTCGGTAAGAAACAAACGATTTCAAATAACAATTCTTCTTCTTAACTTTTACAAACATTAGTTAAATAATTTAAATCGGTTTTCTCACCCCAGTCTGAGCCATGCCGAACGGTCCGGGGTTCATACCCAGGAACAAGATCCTTTGTCCGCCTCGACAGTACTTCTCCACGTAGCAGCAGTGCGTCTCCCAGGCGTACTCCAGCGGGTTGTAGATGTACCGCACCGGTTCACTGAAGGTGAGGCGGCGCAGGTGAGTGTTCAGTTCCAGTTCCACCTGCAGGAATCTGGACGATGGGGTCACCACCGTCACATTTGGCTCCGGCGTCAGTTTAAATCCCAGTTCAGCTGATCGAACACATCGAGTCACTTCCTTCTCCCCGGCAGCACAGCCCTGATCCTCGTCGCCATTGAACATCTCCGACCGCCTGCGAAACGGACGGTTTTCTGTCCTTTGTTTAAATGTATCGCTGTAGGAGTGAGGTGTGGTGGAACGAGGTACCACTCGAGGTGCCTCAGTACCACTAAATTACGAAATATATATTTAAACAATAATAAAAATGTTTTTTTTTGTTTTTTTGAAAAGAAAAGAAAAAAACTAAATTGAGTAGGTACAAAACAGGAGCACTGTTCATCACGAAAACACTCGCCTTAAAAAAAAAACAAACAAAAAAAAAATACGGTAAAAAGACTACAAAACAAAAACACAAATGTTCTGCTCTGTTTGGGGCTTTTTTTTGGTTCGGTTTTGTTGACAAACGGAAGTACGTTCTTCCTCTGCTATTTTACCTTTACACTCTAAGCGGCTGCTGCCCCCTGTTGCATGTTTGCTGGTATTACACACATTAAACGCTGTTGTAAAGCTGATGTCTGGGGTTAATCTTTTGATGAGAATAATGTTAGTGAACCATTTTAAAGGTTTGGTCGTATAAAGCGTATGCTATAAGTTATTAAATTTTGACTGTCCGAGCAACACTATCCCCTGATAACTACGTTCTGGACAGTGGGGATAAACAGGACAAAGGAATTTGCAGGAATTTATTTTAGTGGAAGTGGAGAATGCTCGTGGTAGACTTGACAAGGATTTCTGTGGAGATTGGGCTTTTTTCCATCCATACTATGGTTAACAGTCTGGCCAAGGGAATAAAGGAATTCATTTGTATTTACTAATAATCACTCCATAATCTATTTGTTCTTGGATAAATGTAACAAAACATAATATTAACTTGGCCCAATTTCATAGAAATGTAAAAATAACCTACCACATGTATTAACACAAACAGGTACTTTACAAAGTCTTTTATTTCAGTATAATAAGAAGCCTCTCCTCTGATTTTCATACAGTTGAAACTAGTTGGATCACAAGGGTACATATTAGTTAGCCCGTTTTACAATTAATAATGTAACATTTTTTTTTTAGAAAGTTATTCTTATGCACTCATTTTCCTACACAAAATAATCAATATCAAGATCCTATCTTAACTGAGGACCATAACTCTGCATGCAAGACTAATAAAGAAAACAACTAATCTGTGATAGCTACTGTAATGCTGTTGTTCTTCTAATACCATCATCAATATAATTTACTACAAATACCCGGAACTTTGTATAAGAGAAAAAAAAAACAAACAAAAAGAAAAACAAGCACATTTTGCATCTAATGTTAAAATTTCTGATCATACTGGGCTCTCAACTGCACTGATCCAAATGTTCTGTCCACTTTCTGCATCATGTTGAGGAGAAATAGGCTTTGTCTACAACCTAAAATCTAGTACAGTCTGAAGGAAAAAAACATCTTTTTTTTATCTTTTTTTTTTCCTTTCACTCCAGTGTTTAAAATATCAGAATAAAAAAGGTCCTTAAAACAATCATAAAAAATGTGATGACAAATCTTCAGACAAATAAAATTCTTTGATCAAATTTCAATCTTATAAACAAATGACCTTCTCAGACTCAATGATTCTATTGCATTAAAACAATGAGATCGATTATACTAAAAACAATAATTGAGAAAAAGAGAAAAAAAAAAGGTATTAACATGTGACGTCACTATATACTGTATTGCCCTTTAGCCATTTTAACTACCTGCTCATGCCAGAAACTTCCACTTTGAAAAGTGACTCCAGAGCAACTTGATGCATTTCTCAAACTTGGCCTCTTTGCCATCAATGGAGTTTTTCTGTATTCAAAGCACAGGAAACTATGTATCCACTAGTAATCATTACTTTAACAAACGGTAGTTTTAAAAAAAGAAAAAGATGGTTTGACAGGAACATATTTTTACATTGTTTCAACCCTCAAATCAAAGACAAAATTAGCGAATTAGGGCCACGTCAAAGCTGACCACACACATATTCCACTCTCTCTCAGCACTTTCTAGACTGTGGTCTGAAAATGTAAGCACACACA
Organism: Cynoglossus semilaevis; assembly: GCF_000523025.1. NCBI lineage: Eukaryota > Metazoa > Chordata > Actinopteri > Pleuronectiformes > Cynoglossidae > Cynoglossus > Cynoglossus semilaevis. Next base: position 5,113,618 of record NC_024317.1, on the reverse strand, counting down.
GTCCAGCACCATCGCCTTTTCAGCCACACAAAGGATCAAGTTTGAGAAATTCCAAAGCAGGCAGCACAGTTGCTCTGAATAACCGTACATCTGCCATCTGTGTGTCAAAAACAAAAACCTCCACAAAGTAGTAACAAAGTTCATCATCAGTTAAAAAGAAATGGTTTGTTACAATATCATTTAGTACTACAAAGATTATTTGTGTTTACCTGTACTTAAGGCTAAACCCAATGACATGACGGACATCCATTATTACACACCAACCACAACGTATTTGGATAAAAAGGCAACAGTTAGTGTGGAGCAGAGTCAAGCCCCGTGTTGGTTCTGCTGCAGCCAAAGCACTGCAGGAGAAAACAATTGTAGCACAAACCACTGCTCACATACACTGTCCAACGCTCCAGGGTTCTTTTAGGATTAGATACTGCGTTACATCACCTAAAATATTCAATATTTATTATTCTCTGGACGAGAGAGAGAGCACAGTCAGGTTTGAGCGACACTGGAGATGTCAAAAATTTGTAACCACAACCGCTTTAACATAAAAAAAAAATTAAAATAAAAACCACACAGTCCAGGATGAACGGCTGTGTTGTCTGTTGTCTGAGTAAATACATGACTCACAACAGTTAAAAAAAAAAAAAAAAAAAAAAGAAAGGTAATGGAAAAAAGAAACACTAAGGCCACATGATTTTGTAAATTCTCACTGGTCTCACAATGTGAGGAACTGTACAAACATCAGAATTGGACAAGTGGCCACTATTTGAGAGCAGGATCTATAGACTGAGCTGGGAGCACTGAACATTTCTGCATATACTAAAAATATATACAGCCATATTTATAGAACAACTCAAGACAAGGACTCACCGAGACCGCCGTCCTACCTGTGCCTTTTCCTGAGTCATAACCATGTCATGTACGACACAGAAGCACAACGTGAGCAGAACAACCTCCTGTGATTTGACACTCTTCCGCTGCAGGACGCTCTCTCCCATCTCTACAAGTCAAGGTTTACAGTCGTGAAGCTCCATCTTTATCACACTAAAAAACAGACTCTTTTCAACAGTATTTAGTATCGGTTTGTTGTTTTTTTTAAGCCCACTTTGTGCAGTCCCACAGTAAAACAAACATTTTGTTTTAATTATCTACACAAAGTAATCAAGAAAACTGCACTTCATGTGATGATGAGATCGAGGAAACTCTGTTGTTGGAGTGACATTTAGACCAGACACTCAGTGAAGTGACACACATCTAAACCGTAACAGGAAGTGAACTGGTCCACTTGGAATTCCAACACAGAAGTTTCCTTCCGTCACTTTGAAGGAAAGTTCAGTTTGTTTCATTTGACCTAAGTGCCAATCCTTTTGGCATCAAAATGGGCTTCAAAAGGACATCTTAGAAAGAAGCTCTGGGATTTTTCTGTCTGCTGTTTGTACAATGGGCTCAACGACACCCACTGCTCTGCCTCAGTACCACTAAATTACGAAATATATATTTAAACAATAATAAAAATGTTTTTTTTTTGTTTTTTTGAAAAGAAAAGAAAAAAACTAAATTGAGTAAGTACAAAACAGGAGCACTGTTCATCACGAAAACACTCGCCTTAAAAAAAAAAAAACAAACAAAAAAAAAATACGGTAAAAAGACTACAAAACAAAAACACAAATGTCCCTCTGTCATGAGTTAATTCCTAGACCGGAGCTGCAAGATCAGCCTGTGCTAAAGCAGTATCCACCCAGCACAGAGCCGTGAGGATGAAGAAACCCTGTGGCTCGTCCCTTCTCTAACGCTGTCGTGGATGTGAGGAAAGTGGAATGTCAGACCGCCAGTCGACCTGCCGGTGGGTGCAGAGGGCTCCAGGTAGGGGGCGCCGGTGGAGCTTCTTGGGGATATGGACGTGGATCGCAGCAAGGCTGGTTCTCTACTTTGGGGACATTGCGACCCTGGCACAACCGCCGATGCCGCAGCAGTCGGTCTGTCCGAGAAAAGTTCTTTGGAACAAAGCGGGCAAAGTTAGTGGTGAAGTAAGTGCAGGATTATTTCTTACCGTAACAAATAAAACACACAGAAATATATTATCTACTTAATACTAAAAACATCTTCAAAAAGAAATCATTCAAACCTGCTGTGGGTCTACCATGTATATTTTTTAAATGAACATTTGAGGCATTTCTTAGGTGCAACACTCAGAGAACACTCGACACTCGGTCTATAACATATTGTCTTGTTCGCTCTTACACCCACCTGCTGGCACCGTTCACACTGGTAAGGCTTCTCCCCACTATGGACACGCTTGTGTCTCTCCAGGTGGTAGCGCTGGATAAACCTCATATCACACACGTCACATGCAAATGGCTTCTCTCCTACAAGAGCACACAAATACAGTCAATGCATCAATTTTAGTGTTTAGTCACAACTAATGGCTTGTAAAATTTTGACATTAGCTAATCTTACATTTAAGAATACATTTCCAACACTCGAAAGGAGTTGGAAAACAATTGGCTGTCATTTCCTACTTCAGTTTCAGCAAATAATAGTAAAACAAAAATGCTAAAAGGCCTCGTCATCAACTCATTATGTGTAGATCAGAGTGGAATTATTTTGGTTTTGTAGCCCAGATCTATGCAACATAGAGCCCCCCAGAACCTGGGGCAGGTAATTTGAGGCTGGTTGAACATCCCATCAAATTGACAAACTTGACAACTCAAGCTCGAGTTTGATGTGACCCAATGTGCCGTGATCAGTCGAGCCTCTCAGCGAACGGGGTGCGGTGAAGGAACGCATACCCGTATGAGTGAGGCTGTGTCTCTCCAGGTGGTTACGCTGAATAAACCTCATGTCACACATGGAACAAGCATACGGCTTCACCCCTACACACACAGAGCAATATATTAGCCCTACCACCCACATGTGCAGTACATACAAGTTTAAGGCTTTTACTCTGTATTCAATGTGCATTTGTTTTCTTCTAAAAACATGTTAAAATGTTCAGACATGCAACTTTATCATGGCTTTGAATAATTACTCAACATTCTACGGAACTACAATTGTCGGCTTTAGGGCTAAAACATAATAGTCGTACGTGTTGTTAGAAGAAAGAAAAAAAACGTTTGGCCTAAAATCATCATCAGAGACGCTGACGCTGTGATCTAACAAGTAGCAGTAGATATTTGTATTAAAATGGTAAAGATTCTATTTGTAATTTGTAAAACTCTGAGGTTGTTGTGCTGTAAATTGTTGTAAGTTGTTGTTTGGTAAATTCTGGGAGAAATTAAAGTAGCAAAAAATTAGGTATTACATGAGAATTTGCAGGATTTGACAATTTATCAACCCACACATTTTCTAGCTACTATAAAAACAAAGAGATTACTGTCACATCCGACAAAGTACAGAGATACACGGACTACAGAGAAAAAAATAAACATCTGCACTTCAAGCATAACAAGCCAAACTCAACCAACATATTTTGATGTGTTCCATTATGCTATAACAATGCAACAATATCTTTGAATTAAAAACAATACAAGCTTAAAAACCAAAAACATTTAAGAATTAGATGATGACTAAAAGTTGGTAAAGCTAACAGTGTAAGTAAATGCATTTTAACAAAACTAACTGTAAACCTGAGTCTTTTCACCAACACGTTAAGTAGCATCAACAGTTTAAAGAGGTGCACTACCTTCCAGCTACAATAGATGGCAACGTGCAGGCTATTTGAGGGGATGCTTTTTGCTTCTTCTTTAGGCCCAACTGTAGTTGTAATATGAACACAGTCTAGACTAAGTGTTGATTTGTACAATGTGAAAAGGGCAGGTGCACGGACCCATACCCGTATGAGTGAGGCTGTGTCTGGCCAGGTGGTAACGCTGAACAAACCTCATGTCACACATGGTACAAGCATAAGGTTTCACACCTAAACGCAGAGCATTGATGTATTAATATTACAGAAAATTTTCTCCTTCTGATTTACAATCTATCAATAATAAGTGTGCCTTAAAAATCTGTGTACAATTGATGGGTTGCTAACCACAGGTCTGTCAAATTTTAGCTGAGAAAATGTCAAGATTGGTACTCCAATCCACAACCTAGCACATCACATGAGCTGATGATGTCACAGGGACGTGTGTCTATTCCAAAACTCATATAAACATGTTATGCATGATATTTGCCCTACCAAGTAAAATGTGCTAGCTATTTGCCTAAATTAAACGGCCTCAAAGAAATGACTCTGTGTCTAACACAATGTAAATACAATCTGGTCTGAGTGACATGGGTACGGTGGGCGGACGCATACCCATATGAGTGAGGCTGTGTCTCGCCAGGTGGTAGCGTTGGAAAAACCTCTTGTCACACATGGTGCAAGCATAAGGTTTCACACCTAAACGCAAAGTAGCAATGTATTACTTCACCTCCCGTATCATTCGACTGTATACCACACATGACTGACCTACTGACTTTCAGCACATATTAGGTGCTAACTCATGCAATTGTTGTGCATTTGTTACGTGTCGAATGATAGCTTCCTATAACGTTATTACACATTGCTTTACTGCCAATGTCTGTAGCTGTGAATATTATAATATTTATCTATCATCAACTTGTAAATAAATGCGGTCACTGTCAAAAGGCACTGTTTTAATAATTTCTATGTTTACATCCCTATGCCTTCAGGTTTAGTCTATCAATATCAATACTGATATTTCTGCCTAATCATGTTTAGGTGTAATAAGTCAACAGTGCAGTGTTGAATATCAAATGTGACAGTATACATTTCATTATGTTCCATTTTACTATGCAGCATAATTTGTAGTGACTGTGATAAAATTGTACTCAGAAATCACTTACAATAACTTGCATAATTCTGCCATCACAAAGAAAATACTTGTATTAAGCTAAGGTAACATTTGTTGTGACAAACTACAAAAAGTGACGGGGACAGATGCACTGACGCATACCAGTATGAGTGAGGCTGTGTCTGGCCAGGTGGTAACGCTGAACAAACCTCATGTCACACATGGTGCAAGCGTAAGGTTTCACACCTAAACGCAGAGCATTATAAGGTATTACTTTCTTTGTAACGTTTGTGTTCACAATCCATCAATAGGCAACATGTAAATTAGCTATGTGATCATCAGGAATTGATGGGTTGTTAACCACTACAGAAGCTTGATGTTACTTTTTTTTCTTTAAAGTGAATTAGAAATGCATCCCAATGTATGAAACCAATTTCCATATCCACAACTACACACAACACATGAGCTGATGATGGTGCAGTCCTGTATTCGTGTTTCTACAATCTTCAGAAACGGTGCTAGGACTTTAGGTAAAGGAAACTTGACTGCTGTTAATGTCTAAAAAGACTAAACGATTACAGTAAATGACTCGATGACTAACATAATGCAGGTATAGTCTGATCTCAGTGACAAGGGTACGGTGGGCGGACGCATACCCATATGAGTGAGGCTGTGTCTCGCCAGGTGGTATCGTTGGAAAAATCTCTTGTCACACATGGTGCAAGCATAAGGTTTCACACCTAAATGCAAAGTAGCAATATTACATCACTGTGCCTCAGGTCTCATTGTTCTTTAATTTTCCAAATAATATCTGCCCTATTGGTTATTAACCACACAAATGCCAATTCATGCAAAATCTGGATTCTTCTTAACTTTAATCATATTTGAAGATGACTGAAACACCCAAGCAACAACAATATTATTCCCCTTGTCCTGCTTTACTCATTAATGAAACCAACAAATAATCTACATGAAAGACATCCTAACATACTCCTGAATACCACAGGTCAATATTGTAAGTGTGCACACTGACTCCTAACAGTGAATGTCATGGGCACGGTGCACGGACCCATACCCGTATGAGTGAGGCTGTGTCTCGCCAGGTGGTAACGCTGAAAAAACTTCATGTCACACATGGTGCAAGCATAAGGTTTCACACCTAAGTGCAGAGCATCAAGAAAATTATTTTTTCCCTTGTGCTAGCTAAGGAGAAAATAAATGTGTCTTTACTCTTATGTTACAGCTAAAGACCATCAGTCTGCGCTAAATTGAATATCTGTGGTTAATAACCAATGTTACTCCCTAAAACAACTACATTAGGTTGATTGTTTTAATATAAAATCACCCAGAGAATAATTAAAAACAACACATGAGATAATGAATTTATCTAACAACTTGCTAAATATATTTCATCCATCACAGTCTGAGTATATATGCAATATATTAATATAATTATGTATAGCCAAGCATTCAGTTGTTGCAGAATCCTAATCTTTTGACTGGGTTAAGATTGGCAGACGCATACCCATGTGAGTGAGGCTGTGTCTTGCCAGGTGGTAGCGCTGAAAAAACCTCTTGTCACACATGGTGCAAGCGTACGGCTTCACCCCTATGCACACAAAGTACCAACTTTAGCATTGAAGGATTCAACTGCCAAAAATGATCGACGCTAAACTTTACTAATTGCTTAGTAAAGTTTGGTTGCACTCATCAGCGCTTTGTTAACGCTGGAAAGTTCAGCGAAATCGACGCTACCCTAAACTCACACAATGTTTTTGGTCAAAAAATATTGTACTGCTAAATGTTTACGGCCCAAGTTTGTTTAAGAAAAAAAAAATTATACAGTACATTGCATAAAAAATTAAAATTAAAAAAAACTTTTCTTCAAACCCAAATTCCACATGAACAGACAATTATTAAAGAAAAAGTCCCAATCTCAAATTTCAAAGAGCACAATTATAGTTTTGTTTTCAAACTAAACCAATCAGTGCCTGTGTTCATGTAATTTTCAAAATAGATGCATTGATAATTGCTCAAAATGTGGTTCCAAACACAATCTTTTGTCACGCTGAACGCAGAGGTTAGACAATTTTAGGCAGTTGGTAAACAACTATTCACAACACATTAAAGGGGACTCACTATGTTCATTTCCTTCTCTACACTGCTTATCAGGAATTGTTGCATGATTGTTTTTTCAGTGATTTAACTAAAACAGTCAGTTGTGAAATTTTTGTCAGACATTTCCTACTATACCAGACAGTGACACATCTTTAAATTACCACTCTCTAATGATTACTCAAGTATTCAAATACCTGCTCTGAATTGGCTGTGACCACTGCCTTGTACTTTTACTAGCTAAAAAGTTCCAAATAGACGCAAGTACCAAAAAAATGTACTTGGTGAGAGAAGGGTTGTGCCAAGTGAAAGTAAACGTAAAGCAAATCCTTTCATACATGTTTAGTTTTGCCATTTCCCCAATAAAACAAAGTATAATAAACTAAATATTTAAAAAAAATCCATCTGCAAAAATAAGATTAAGACAAATTTAGCCTAATCCCAATAAAATGTTAGCATACCAAACAATTTTAGTTGCATTTCAGCACATACTACATTAAAAACATACTAAGTCCCCTTTAATTTCAGACATTGGTTTTACAGATAAACGTCTGTCTCATTCTTTTATGTATATTGATGTGAGGTGTCTAGAAAAGCAACATTCAAGACCTACAATAAAATATTTGCATGGTGGAAATTTCAGGATAATGATTATATGCTGACAAAACAGTTTACAAATACGCAAAAACAAAAAAACAAAACTAAAATATTCTTATCTGAGGAATACATTTCTTTTTCTTACCATAACCCTGAATATGAAATGACACAGTAATGTGGAACTGGTAGCAATTTACGACATTATGGGGGGAACTGGGAAAATATTTAAAAAATACATGTATAGAAGAATTGTAATTTAAACGTTTTCCAAAATGTTGATTTCTGCTATTTAAAAATTAATTAAATTTAATTTTTTTTTGTCTTTACACTTTTCACTTCAAGATCCTATGGGGACACACTGTGGGCTTACTGTGTGGAAAAGATGTAGTTTGAAAGGAAGAAAAATAAGAACAAATATAACAATTTAGCAAAAACAAATTACTTAAAGCTGGGAGTATTATTTCAAACAAATTTCCAACTGGTGAATCTTTAGTTTTCAGTTTTAAATCATGATGCTGTTTTCACCTCATGTCATTTCATAAACAAGGTATTGGCAACAGTGTCAAGTGTGCATTAATGAAGCTTGTTGTTAATAAGCCATGGAAACATTAGCAACTTTCAATAAAGAGTGACACAAAGCAAAAACAACCTGCAGTTTGAAGCAGCAATATAAACACAACTGTGGGCACATGCTGGACCAAAGTCAAGCAGACAGATAGAGACAGGGACACAGTTCAAACAATGACAACATACCTGTATGAGTGAGACTGTGTCTCTCCAGTTGGTACCGTTGTATAAACCTCATGTCACACATGGTACAAGCATACGGTTTCACCCCTAAACAGAGCAGAAGAATGTCAGACGAGATAAGACAATACAAGTCCAGGCATAACAAAAGGCATTAACTGTGGCATGCTTTGTTACACAAAAAAGAGACTATAAACATGCAGAAATGAAAAGTTATTAATCTTTGTGACAGATTCTGCAGTTACTAACACACATTGTTTATGTATTAACCTAAAAACATGCATCAGTACCATTACAGTCTTAAAAAAAAACAAGGTAATTGACAGAGTCACTTTTTCAGTGGACAGGTTTCCAACAAAGCCTATGAGTTTTTTTTGTTTTTTTTTTTTTACAAAGAAATTGAAGGCAATTTACAAATAGGTGGTTAATTGTGGCAAAAAAGAAGGGATAATAATTTTAAAACGGGAAATTCTTAAAGAATAGACTTTATAGTTAAAGGGGAACAATAATTCAAGCATACCAGTATGAGTGAGACTGTGTCTTGCCAAATGGTAACGCTGGAAGAACCTCATGTCACACATGGAGCAAGCGTATGGCTTCACCCCTAAATGCATACAGTACCAGACTTTAGGAGAGTTCTCATGAACTATGCAGACAAGATCAGGTCAATTTACAAACACTACTAAAGTAGTTATGTTGTTGCATTTAGAAAAAAAATAAAAACAAAGTTAGTGAGTACAATAGAATTTCACTTTGAGTTATAATAAGCAGCACAACACTTAATAAAGTCAAATAAAGTGTTCAGTGAAAGAAATAAGAAGATCTTATACCCGTATGGGTGAGTGTGTGCCTCGCCAGGTGGTATCTCTGGAAAAACCTCATGTCACACATGGAGCAAGCATATGGCTTCACCCCTGCACACACAGAGCAAAATATTTTGTAAAACCAGCACATGGTCTGAACAGGACACACTCTGGTTTATTATGTATCCAGACATGCCAAAAGCAGGATTAGAAATTAAACTAGGGCTGCAAGTAAGTTTTTTTTTGTTTTGTTTTGTAACAAATCAGTCAGTCATTTGGTCCATAAAATGCAATAAATTCATAGAAATGTATTGGTTTGTATAACTCTCCAATGGGAGGGTACTCATTCCAAATGTAAACATGGTAACACATTTTCTTTTTAACAAGTGGGACATTGGAAATAATTGTCAATTAGCCCAACAAGGACTGAATAACAGGCTGTGAATTAGTACAGCCTTATTAATATATTGTAATATAGTAGTGGATTACAATTCAATATAGGGTGTTATAGAATGTTTCAGGGTTTTTGATGTGTGGTTTTTATTCAATGAGACTTTTTGACAGAAAGATAACTTCTGGAGATGACTAACTTTTCTACGCTTTTCTAAGTCAGCCATTAAGTTACTGTGGACAGAGTAACCCTCAGTGGGACATTGGAAATAATTGTCAATTGATTTATTAGCCCAACAAGGACTGAATAACAGGCTGTGAATTAGTACAGCCTTATTTATATATTGTAATATAGTAGTGGATTACAATTCAATATAGGGTGTTATAGAATGTTTCAGGGTTTTTGATGTGTGGTTTTTATTCAATGAGACTTTTTGACAGAAAGATAACTTCTGGAGATGACTAACTTTTCTACGCTTTTCTAAGTCAGCCATTAAGTTACTGTGGACAGAGTAACCCTCAGTCTACCACCACCTTATCTGCTGTTTTTTTTGTGTTCAAAAATGCATCAGATAAATATGACTTGTGGTATATGATAAGTTTGTTTAAGTTTACGCAGCAGCAGAAAAAACATCATTTTAGACACTGTAGACTTATTTTATAATGCAAGCTGTAAGTATTGTGTTGTTGTTACTGTACTTGTTTGACCCTTACAAAGTGTCACCTTGTCTCCATAACTCAATACAACCACACTTCAAAAACCCTCAACTACTCTTTATATTTTTGTCTAAGCCCACAAAGCATTCTTATCATGTCTATCTGTTCTCTCAAAGTCTCGATGTTCAGATCTAATTTTGAAACCAGACTAGAATGAATCTACAAGCATGTTGAATGAAGCAAATTGGGTATTTGGGCTCTAATGTAATAAAGAAGGGCCTACCCATACCCGTGTGAGTGAGGCTGTGTCTTGCCAAGTGGTAGCGCTGAAAAAATTTCATGTCGCACATGGAGCAAGCATAAGGTTTCACCCCTACACACACAAAAGTATGTAAATAAAAAACTACAGACAGAAAGTAGGATTCATCACATAATGACCAACGTATCTAGAAAAAAATCTTCATTTATGTTGAAACATTTTATCAGTTAAGTCCTAATCATCTGAGAAAAATGTGTGCTGTGGTGAATGGGAGAATATTATTTTATCCCTCCTGGTACATGTCTGGATACATCTCAATGTGTATAAAAAATTAAACAGAGTTAACATGGATTATCAACTACCTTAAGATTCAACTCCCATTGCTGAACTAAAAACCCTACATGTGTAAGATGGGATTTGTTGCTACACAAAAACTTTTTTTGAGACATGTTTCTAAATCTCTTCTACTTCATTCGCTAAGATAAGCGGACGCATACCAGTGTGAGTGAGACTGTGTCTTGCCAGATGGTAACGTTGAAAGAACCTCATGTCACACATGGAGCAAGCATACGGCTTCACCCCTACGTACACAAAGTATCAACATATTAGCTAGGTGGATCCTTTTACATCAAAGGGACACATCATTAATAAATCTTTATCTACTACAACCTGAAAGACATTACTAATAATTTCTGGGCAACCTTAACCCAACTAACAGACCTAAAACATTCCAATGTGATCATTGTTATCAATTTGCAAGACATATGTAGCTAAAAGCCACAATAAAGGTAGCAACCTGTAGTTTGGTAAGAAACTTGAACTGTGGATTTCTAGTGTTTTTACAGGAAGCTGGTCCTTAAGCCAAAATTGGAAACTGATGCCTCAAACACACAAAAAGTAGTGACAGAGAGAGTAAGGCTAAAAAGGGCACAAGAGGTCAATTCTGGGGCATGTTTTAATCAATAACAGTAAAATTATAAAATTGTCCACAAAGGGCTCAGCCTCTCAATGCAAGAAAATGTTGTTGCTGTCTTCTCTGTATTACCTAGTAAAGTCTGGATACAAGATAACAGTATCAACAAACGCCTGACACTATTAGTATTAAGATAAGACTGTATAATGGTCCAAAGTGGAAACTGCTGCTGAATATGCATGAATTTGGTCATTTGAATGACTGTTATGCTGTCATTACGTGGCCACAACACATACCTAAAACTAATCTGAGCATGGAAGATGATGAACAAATTGTCAACAAAAGGTCCACAAGTGGAAATCATGCATCAATAACAAAAACTGGTAAAAACAAAAAAAAAAAAAAAAGATGTAACTGTTCCTGTTTGGCAAACTACTTAATTTTTTTTATCAGTATTACCTCTCTGTCCTTACTTGTTTGAAGTGTGTGGCAGAAACCAATGCCTACAGTTTTTGATGTTTCAAAGTAAAAATCACTGAATTTTAGAACATTATGATAATTATCAGGTGCTATATCCTCGTCTAAAACTGGTAGTTATTGACAAGACAGTTTTTCTATTCTATTCATAACATTTTTTTACTAAGCTTAATATTTGTTATATGCAATACATAAACTAGTAAAAACTAGTCTCGTCTAAAACTAAATAAGAAATCCAGGTCTGAAGAAAGTAAGTGAATGACTTGAGTTTTTTTTCTTTTTTTTAGACTGGGTATGGTAAATGGACGCATACCCGTATGAGTGAGTTTGTGTCTCTCCAGGTGGTAACGCTGAAAAAACCTCATGTCACACATGGTACAAGCGAATGGCTTCACCCCTACACACACACAGAGCATAAAATCATGAGCTATTCAATTAATAACATAAGAGAAAATTCACCAAATGAATTATGTAGACGACATAAAAAGAACACATGATTCCCACTGACTTGTTGTGTATACAGGTTATTATGAGAATGGGAAATATTCTATACAGGTACAGCAAATATCAACCATGTCAAATAAGATGGATGGATTTGACTGAACATTACTGTTGGGGCAGGAGTCACTGACTTGATAAAGCGAGGTTTGAAGTTCACTTACCCATGGTGCACACTTCTTAAACAATGAAAAACAAAGAACTTATGTGAAAGATGCATCGCAAAAAAATGTCAACTATCCATTAATGTCCTCAGTCTCCTACTACATGAACACTTACAATGTCCATGCAGTTTCTCCAGACAAAAAATTAAATACTTTTAATTATGTTAAATTAGGTAATGTGGCCTTGTTTTTTTTTTAACATTTGCTACAATGAATTGGGGTCCAGAGGTTTCTGTCCATAATTAAGTCCACTATTAAAAAGTCGTATAAGTTTGTGGTTTCCTGATTGTGTCCAAATTGTGGGCCAAGGTTGGCTAAGAAAAACTCAATGGAATCATAGGTATTCTTTGTCCCATGTAATGCACTATTTTGGTGTTGCACATACAAAACACAAGGTTCAAATGGCTGCTGATTTGTTGCCGACAACTTGCTTGGAAACTGAAAGGTCTACACATGCAGGAAACGCAAGCTGTGTTTTACTTTTAAGTCTGAAGCCAAAGGGCTCTGGAGAAATTGAATTTTGGTCGGATACAAAAACAAACAATTTCTCTGTGACATTTCTTGTGTATATATTTGGATGAGAGGCATGTCTGGATTACAAATCATGAGCAAAATAACCTTGATTTCATTTTATTTTAATTCCACTACATAAAATTGTGTTCATTTATATTTGTCTTGTGCTAGATCTGGGTCATTATCTTGATTTGATTAGACACAAAATGGCCTCCAAATGCAGCAATAAAGGCTAAAGACAAAAAGTCACTTTTTTTAAATGTATCATCAAATTACACCCCACCTAATCCACATACCCCCTGAACTTACAGATAATCACATTAAAAACATTTCAGCACTTCATTGTTTTCATTTCCACCAAACAACACTTAGCAGTGTGGATGCAGCCCACAAGTCAGTACAGTAAAAGTGACTTGACTCCACATTTTCAAAGGTGGATTTTCTTGACAATAAACAGCTGGTATAAAGCACTGTACAATCATGAGTTGTGATGTGTTGGGCTTCACAAAAGCATAGACTAGTGTGTACTGACTGCTAGCCGTCAGGAACAGCAAACTTATCAAGTGCTTTAAAGATGATAAAGATAATGAATCCTTCAGAATAAAACTTATTAAAGCACACTATGGCTTCACTTCAAAAACAAAAATTCCAAATAAAAATAGTTCTATCCTTCATCAACAACGAAACAATTGATAACCAAGGGGCAGAGAATAAATATTTCTTATATGTATACATTATAATTTAATTATAATTACTCTATATTGCGCCAATCAATGCTTGGGCTTAAGGAAGACTAAAACTCAATATGGAGTTTTTAATAGTGGACTCAGGACTAATGGGCCATATTGTTTTATGAAATGACTTATTTCTGTTTTGTTCTGAACAGATTTTTTGGGAGGTGGGAGGGGGTGGCTTTGTTGGAAATTACTGTCCACAGACAAAATGAACCCTGCACATCTGTCCATTGATTCAAGTGATTACAACAAGTTGGATTTATGTTGTATGGGTACGGTTGAAGGACGCATACCCGTGTGAATGAGGCTGTGTCTCTCCAGATGGTAACGCTGAATAAACCTCATGTCACATACGGCACAAGCATACGGCTTCTCCCCTAAACCGAAGAGCACCAGTTTTAGTTAAGGTCCCCACAGATACCACCAATTAGCTGTGAGGCAAAAGCTATTACCAAACAAGGTTTTTTAAGCAGGCCATTTCAAAACCTTACAGCTTCTGCACACTCCCAGATTCAGATCAACTCACGCTCTTTAAACAAATGACTCATGTATTCAGGTAATAAAAGCAGATATTGGCTTCATTGTAAATACCAGCTTTTCTAAACAGGGCCCGTACCTGTATGAATGAGAATATGTCTCTTCAGGTGGTATCCACTCCTAAATGCTCCATAACAGTGATCACAGATAAAGTTTTTTTGCACTTTGGACGATGGACCATTCTCATCTCCACCTGCGCCCTAAGGACAACATCAAACAATGAGACATTATCATTTCCAAAAAGCAGTGCTAGGAGTTAGAATCATTTTTACAAGAACAGTGGCATCAAGTGGCAACAGTGGCACATGTACCCCCTATTGAAAAAGACAAACACTTACACAGATGAAAAGAATGTTTTGTTAAATTCTGAATATATATGTATTTTTTGTACCCAATTTGAACTGCTATTGGACGTTGTGTTTTTGACCACTGTAATTTACATTTTAGTTCAAATACCCCAGCCCTTCCAATGGACGAATGCCCTCAATGTTACTGCTCCCCCTGCTATGCACACAACTGCAGTTATTGTGCTCTGCTTGGTTCTGCTCCCCTCCCCCTCTTTCCTCTTGAGAGATCCTCCACCCCCTCCACATCTTCCATGAACTCCTCCCCCCACCCCCACACAAACAAAATGTGCACGCATGAAAGCTTGGCGCTACGGGCAATAGACTGCAGTCAAGGGCTTTCAGAAGAACGTGTGAGCAGACGTACGGCAGACAAATTTCATACAAACGGCAATAAACTAAACATTAAAATATTAATAAACAACCCCCCCTTTTAGCAACTACAGCCACTGACCTTCCCTCCCCTTCCTTCTTGTTCTCTCACTTTACAGGGCGTCACTGATTTCCTGTTCTTTTTTTTCTGCTGCATGTCCTCATTGGCTCTCATCTCCTTCTCATCCAGCAGGCGTGGGGCTTGGAATTCACCTTCCTTCCTGATGAGCTACAAAGAAAAACAAGTTTGTTTATCACTAAAAATCATGAAATATTCATTTAAGCTTAACATATAATTTACAATCTTAATTTTAGTCTGTTATATATTTGTCAAAATAAGAATGTTTAAACGATTCAAAACTTAAAATAAACATTAATTTGAAAAGTTTTAAATGATTAAATAGGCTGGAAAATTCATGTGTCTTTATCAAAAATTCAATAGGAAGTTCCTAACCAGTGGTGGACAGCTCATTCCAGAGGGAAGAATCATATGGCTCTGGGGGCCACGATCAGGTCCCTCTCTCTGTGGTGGTGCATGACCAAGAGGGGCCATCATTTTTTTCGGCGGAGCAGCCATAGAACTGGCCTGCATCAGGGCCATACTGGAAAGGACAGCTTCGCAGCCAAGCAGCCCCGCCTAAGAAATAAATACAAAAAATGAAATAAAAAGAATTAAGAATACTTTGCTTTATACATCTTGCATTGAATGACAGTCAGTAATTGACTAAACTACTTGCATCTAGTGAATACAACAAATCACATAGCATTTAGGAAGCTAGTCATCAACGACAACATCCTGAGTGACACATGACTGTAAGTTAGGTATTTTAAACCATTTTGGTGTTCTCAAAACAAACCCATTTCATATGGTCGCGGACTGAGCTGCTGGGCAGATGTGACATTGCTGTGGTGTATGTGAGCGCAGGGACAGGGGTTGGGACAAGGTCATCCAGAGATCCGTCAGTCAGGATGGTCGGGCTGGTGGGAAGCCACACCCACCTCACTCATCTAGCATTAAAACTGAGGAAGGAGGTGGATGTGAGTGAAACAGACAATCAGTAAATTACAACAGAATAATGGGCTATCATTACACTACACTCATTAACTTTAGAGAGAGGGTTTTTTAAAATAATAAATTGTTCACCAAAAATACAATTTATTAAGATGTATCGTAAGTAAAAAACGTACACTCCATATTCCAAGTATTGTATAATGTCCACTCACATAAGTTTTTTTTAAAATACATTTTTCTGTAAAACACCATTAACTCAACCAAATTCTGTTAGGGAAATCCCCCTAACCATTTAGAACTGGAGCAAAGTTCTAACTAGATTCAACAACAGAGGCAACAAACTGGTCATATCAATTTTATTTTGAAAATTGAAAACTATAATTTTTAATCATCTAAAACCAATGTTTTTGAGTACATTTTCAAGACAAGTACACATTTTAGCTAAAGAATTGATATTTTTTTTAAAACGAGGAAAGAATTTTAGCTAAAGAATTGATATTTTTTTAAAAACAAAGAGAGGAAAACAAAGCTATATAAACAAAGCTATATAACTTCTGTAATTGTACTTGTAAATAAAAACAGAATTTTCTTTGTAAAGTCTGACTACAATCCACTCATTACAAATTGGATTTGTGCTCACCATGCCTATTCAACTGCTTAAACTGCAGTTGCAATTACATAAATAGAATATTGACTGATCACAGTGTTGGATTAAAGCCTGTAGCTAATCAATTACATAATACTGTCTGAATAAAGGAACCAAATAATTGGGTATTGTGTTTATTCTTGTAAGAAACTATGAAACAGTGAACGTCTAAACAATGAATGTACTTACCATCTGTCCGGAATTTGATAAATAAAAATTGCATAGAATTGAATTAGGCCCTTTTCCCGCTTATGTATTGTATAGAATCGTGGTGCCGAAGACGAAATACACAGCGAACAATGACTTGAATTTACACAGATATATATATAATATTGTGATTTTAACAACATTTCACTCGTTTAAAGGCGAAACCTTATAAGGTGTGGGTTAACCCACTCTACACAGTACTAATCTAGTACTGCTCTAAGTAATTTAAAATGGGGGTTGTTGACTGTTCTGATACGAGTAGGCCATTAATTAAACCATAATCACAAAACAGGCAATGTTTAAGCTTAAGGAGGACCTCTTCGAATCGAACCTTCGGCTTTCTAACCCTGTTTTGTGTTTTTGTGACGCAGGTTGACGGTCGGAATTGTTTTGCCATCGTAAAAGTTTACGATAGCCAGATGGACACGGAGCTTTGCTTTAACGCTTCACCGCCTTCGTCAGCGGCGTTGGTTAAACTGGTGGCTAGGAAGCTAACTAAATAGACTGCGAAAGCTAACACTAGCTAACGCCACTTTAGACGAGCAGACGACAGAAAACACATTTTGTTGTTTTGGGTTAAATGTTATTGATATCTAAACGTCCACAAAAACTGAACATATACTTTTAACAACATCTATGCGTTTTTTTCCAGACACTAGCTACCCTAGCACCGCCACCCACCCCACATTCGGTCTTGTTGATGCTGAAACTGGCTAACACAAGCGAGCCTCCTGCTAGGCTGTTTGCTGGCGCACTCCAACACAGAATTATTTTTTTAAGTAAAAAAAAAGAACAATTATTTAGCCCACCTGAACATCAACGCTCCCGCTAATGTGGCGGTCTACATCAGCCAATCTTTCAATGCGATGGTAATCGAGGAACTAGCCTGTGCTGGTTTTCGACAAGATTGGGCGATAAAGAGCTTCGTGATGGCCGACGCCGCTGTGCTGCTGCTGTGTTCGAACCTCCCCCTCCCTCACTGTCTCCCTCACCCACTCTTCCCCCTCCCTCCTAATGAACAGGCTAACAAATGTCGAGCCTCATACTCGGTGAAATCCCTGCACCGCCGTCCTCGAAGTGAGGCTTTCTTTGTGGAAATGTCAGTTCAGTAATGGCGGACGGCTGAGCAGAGTGCGCAGACTTAATTCACTGAAGAACAAAGAGAAAATTAAATACACGCACCTCTTTTCGCTTCACTCCAACGACGTTTTTCAGCAGCTTCTAGTTTACAAACACAGGAAACGCCACAGGATGTAGTCCACTCCCCCACACAGCAGAAGATCCTATAGCCGAGTGAGAGAGAGAGAGAGAAAAAGGGGGGAGAGAAAAGACTCCTCTTCACATACCAGCTCCATTCAGGGGGTGGAGACATCAGCCCATGTTCATTCTATTATCTACAAACCGTTTTTGTTACCGATATGGACTCTTCACGAAGAAGAAATAGGGACATATTCTACAATATAAATAGAAAGAAAGAGAGAAAGGGCGTCGTCGTTGATGCGATATATTAAAACAAATAAATAAAATAAACGCATACATTATATAAACATGTTATTATTCGATAAATTATTCGATGGAAATTGGAAGTATCCCTCCAAAGTTCTACAATCTACATCTTCAATTTAAATGACAGAATCACTGGCAAAAAAAAATCAGTAACATTGTAAAACGAGTCTGTGATCTGGTCGTAAAAGACAAAGAAAAATACAGCAGTCGCTTTCTCACGACCTCAAAATCAGTGAACTAATGAACATGTTAGATCGTACCAAATTATTTATATGTAATCAATTTACAATGTAACATTTTTTACTGTATTCACGTATTATAATTTCTTTCAAATGCATTTATACATGTACTTTATCATCACCATTGCAACCTTAACAAAAGACAAATTACCTATTTTTTTTATAAAGAAAGGTTCCTTTACTGCTCCTCCATATTGCCAATTAATAAAAAATAATCTGAAAAAGAAAATCTACGACTGGCTTAATTTAAAGTCAGAGCTGCAGAAGGGTGAACAGAAATAGTAACAAGACATTTCTTTGTCTAATGATGATGTTGTGTCTGTCCACCATCTGTCAAGAGGCCTTGAACCTGACATACTCTGGCCTGTACAGATGAAGGTCAGCGAACAAGATTACAAGTCAGGGTCTGACTGCGACACAGAGACCTTAGATTGACAAACCTGAATCAGAATAAATTTCAGTTAATCTTGAAGTAGTTACACGTAATGATGAAAAAGGGGCAATGTTATAATAATATAACACTTACTTCAAGCAATAAAAAAAACAAACTCTAAATGAATTAATGTGGTATCTCATAATTACTAAATAATATATCTAAACAAAAAAAAAAACAAACTCTAAATGAATTAATATGGTATCTCATAATATATCTAAACAAGGAGAAAGTATCACATTAATACCTTCCATAAATGTGAGATACTCTTTATATACATGGTAGTATCTCTTTGAAAATTGTTTTATTATTATGAGATGGTCCCTCATTATTGTGGGGTAATACCTTAATAACATGAGACAATTTGTCAAGATATATTATTTCATAATAATGGTCTCAAAATAATCATACACTACTTAAAATATGACACAGTTGTTACATAATAATCAATATCTTAAAGTAAATGGGAAAATGTCTCAAAAAATATCTCATGATCTTTTAGCTTTTGTGTCACTTCCATCCTTCACTTGGTACAAATAGGATTGGCTTCAACCTCCTTTGACAAGTTTTCTTGAACTCAATGAAAAGGGAGGAAAAAACCCCGTGTTAGCATCAGGAATGTGGCCGGGCGGTACGCCCACGGAGTCCGCACACTTCCAGGTACAGGTGGATGAAAAAGCCCTAAGGCTATTGGTCCATGCAATCACATGGTTCAGCTCTTTCACTCGGGCGACACCTCTCGGTTCACATCCCGCCTCTGCTGCTCCAGACCTACAGACACACCGGCGGGCGGTGACGCAGCGACTGCGGAGAGTGTCAGGTGTCTGACGGTTTCACTCAGAGAGTGAGTCAACGGAAGTCCGCACAGGTAAGACAAGACTACGGCAAGGGCGTGGAGAGAAGTATTCCAGGCAGATGTATCTGGGAATAAAAAATCAAGATAGAGAAGTTATTTTTTGATACCGTGGGACAATATGGTGGTGTAAACTCATAGTTTTTAACTCGACGTCCCGAGGCAGAAATATCGACGGAAAAGTAAATGCAGCTAAATTCTCTCTCAGGGACCGAGGGCATCTTTCAGGACTGCGAGTTAACGCAAACAAATTAGTGATTTAAAAAACCAAAAATATGTCACACTGTATTTTGAAGCAGACGCGTTCAAGCAGCCTCGCAGAGTGTTATACACCTGTAATTAAAGTTCTTTAAATAACACGCTGGGCCCTCGACAGGGCAGCTCGACTTAAGCTCAGATACTATATGAGTCTTTGTTTCATGACCTCACTCCTCATTCTTTGGCTTCAGACAGTTGCTCCTTTTTACACTGTCTCATTCAACACTGCAGATTTTTAGAGGTTGGTAAATATATGTTCAAGGCAGGAGCCATTTCACACTCTGAATGTTTTTAAAATATAATTCTCCAGCACTTTGTGAAGTCTGTGAAGATAAAGTTTGGGTGGAAACTTTTGAAAAAGTTTTCTGACCAATAGTCAGCAAACCACTTCCTTGACACAACTTGCAATTTGTGTTGGACCGGGATCAATATGTGCACTCGCTCTATTTTCTCTCCCAAAAGAAAAAGAGAAAGCAGAAATCAGACAGAGAAATATTTGAACCAGGGAAGGAAACAGTCTGAGAGATAAAGTTAAAAACACTGCATATTTGGAGCAAAATGCTTCACATTATGTCTTCTGCAGCTCTACATCTTTGTCTTTACTGCTTAGTTAAAAAATATTACATGCTACATCTTTGTCTTTACTGCTTAGTTATGTAAAAAATATTACATTTACGTTACTACTTTACAATGCCTCGACCTGGTTTAATGCTTTTAAATAATATATTATAGTTTTTTGTTCATTGTGATTTTATAATAGTTAATGTTTTTGCCATTGGTGTCGGCTTTAGATTGAAATTGATATGTATTAAAACGTTAATGTAATGTATCAGCGTATGCTGGTCCACAACAGTCCTTCACTTATTGCATAACCTTTTACACGTGACATACTTCCTCCACAATACAGTTATGATCAATGTTTTATTTGCAGACTTTTCCATAGCAACCTGTTTTGATCAAAGCTAGCCTAGAGTAATTAAGGTCAAGACGTTGAGTTTGTATGATAAGCCTCACAAAGTTGAGCATTGGTCTTTGATTAGATTTGTCTCTTTGACACCATTGCTTTGAATATTTCCCTCAAACCAGTTTGAACTCTTGTTCTTAATGACGCTTGTG
Organism: Cynoglossus semilaevis; assembly: GCF_000523025.1. Lineage (NCBI taxonomy): Eukaryota > Metazoa > Chordata > Actinopteri > Pleuronectiformes > Cynoglossidae > Cynoglossus > Cynoglossus semilaevis. The sequence goes on along the minus strand of NC_024317.1, from coordinate 5,092,435 downwards.
TCCTAAGTCAGGGGTGTGTTATGCAGACAACTCCTCCTAATCATGAGTCATTCCGTTTCCATTCGTGTTTTGGTAACATCATTTGTCGTCAGGGCTAACTTGACTGAAAGTTAAGGTCAAAGGTCAGTCTGTAGCTGTCTGGGGTTTTCATATCCTGCAAAGTGGACAAAGCCAGATGGAAGTTTGAATATTGTCACATCGTAAAAGCTTTCATTTAAGGATTAATACTATGTAAAATGACATTTAATTACCACACACTACTGTGTTTACTGCAGGTTAACAACATATTAGTGACCCGTATAATAACTGTTTTGCAATTTACACACACCTTTAAAATATAGCAGTGCTTTGTGGAATCTTCTTAACATTGACAAACAGTAAATAGGCAAATTCAAATAATCATTTGGAGTGGTGTGGACTGGGCAGAGGGATTTGAGGAGGGGGTGCGGGAGGTTGTTGTTAAACCAGATAGTATTTGCCTCCAGAACAATACATTAACAACAAATACAGTGATCTTAACTTAATCTTAGTCCTTTAAACCAGGAGGAAGCAGGAATTATAGGCCTTTGAATTGTAGTCACACACAAGTAAGTCACGCCATTGGCTCCGCCCTGTTCCAAAATTTGAATTAACTACGTTAATGCTGCACATCGTGACAAGATTTCAAGTTTTGTTGGTGATTTTTATTAGTCTTGTTGGTAAACCAGGACAGCGGTCCTTTCATGTGCGTGCAGATATGACTTGAGGACCATTAACAGACATGCAGCCGAGTCAGCTCTTTGCATGTGACCACAGATTGTGATGACGCACAACTTTCTGGTTTAGGCTCTGTTCCTGTGAACATGGAGTGACTGGACAAACAAGGTGGATCCAGAGCTAATTATCAAGGTATGGTTTCATTGTCCATCAGTTACTTTGTTTTTGTGCTTAGTCCGTGGTAACACAGTAGGCAACTGTTTAATTTGCAAGGTGAACTAACTTGCCTTTCAGGCTTTGAAACCTGTAGTGACAGTGAATAACCCCGAGGTATTCAATGCCCAGAAACCCAGTAAAAGCACTTCAACAACTTCATATCAATGTGAATCAGTGTTCTTGTTTAAGGAAACGTTTCCATGTTCCTTACTGTTTTTTTTTTTTTTTTTTTTTTAAACATAATCTCATCTTCTCCACGGTGAGAGGTGGGCTAGGAATACACACCTGAGGGAGCTGGACCAACTGTAGTCCATGTCCAGAGGGCCACAGTTACCCAGCTGGAGTTGTTGGTCTTTGTTGGTGTTTATGACACCTGCTGGGTAAATTTTTACCAATCAGTAAAGTCATCAGTCATAAAGTACTGCATTGGCTGGGCGATATCTTGATATTTATAATAAAGACAAATGAGCTATAACAAGGGAGGATATCGATGTTGTTCTATAATAAAGACAAATGAGCTATAACAACGGAGAATATCGCTTCTATCGATGTTGTTAATTTCTGTAAATCTTCGCTATTCGGCGAAAAAATATCACAATATGATTTTCCGCCTGTATTTCCCAGCCCTAAAACTCAGTGTTTCAGACACTATAAAGTAAAAATGTTGTAGTCAAAATTAGTTAATGATATATATATATATATATGTCTGCATGAAATAAAGTCATGGCCACAGTTGTATTTGATTAGTTTCACTAAATAAAGTGTGGGTTATGTTGAAATTGACTTCAGTCCAAAGTCCTTGTTCTTTTTGCCACCAGTATCGTTCTGTTTCAGTGGTGATGTAATCACGTGCACCTGAGTGAGTGCAAAAGCACAGAGGACCACAGTAAATGTGTGTGACTTTATGATCTCGAGCAGAAATATTGACCTGACATTGTTTTCTGCACCACGTTTATACCCAAATTACTTTGTCGTGTGAAAAAGTCAGAGTCAAGGAAACCGAGAATGTAACAGGACTCTCCAGCTGTCTGTGAATCTTTCCCTCGACAACTTATCTTCTCATGTTGAAAATGTGCTCACGCTCTCAGCTTATTGTTTTGCTGAGTGTCTTTCCATCTTGCAGTCAAGCAGCACAAACTGCCGCACAAGTCGCAGCACGTTGACTCGCTGTTGGCACGTACAACCGAATGAGCTCACGTACGCTATCGCAGGCTGTCGGGCAGTGGGACGGTGACAATAGATAAACCCCAGGGCTTGTTGTAAACTTGTAAATCAGTGATCTTAGACAGCATCAGACATGTTCAGTACTGTTCCTGCGCAGACCTGGTCTCCAGCACTGAGCTAAGAGTGATGGTTAGTCTTGTTTATCTCGTGAAACGAGGCCTCTTGTCAGTGTAATTATTGTCTGTCGTCGCCACACGTCAGTGTGTCATCAGGGTGGTCCTTGTTGTCGTTCACAGTCAGGGCCCAGGGACACATACAGTATGTTGTGGGGAATTTTGTTTTTAAAAAAAGCTCACATGTTGGATACAAAATTTGAATTCAAATGTATCAAGATATGATCAAAAGATCAACCTGCTGTACTCCGTGTTAGTATCTAGATCTATAGATCTATCCAAGTGATATCTGTCCAGCTGCAGTGTGTGCAGTATATACTGTAAGAAATTAGATTTTTCTCATTCTCATTTCTTGATATTTTTTTTTCTTCATTTTTATTCACTCGTAGACCATGTAAGAAATGATCATGCTTTCAAATTCTGTTCTGCACGTGTCAATGTAAATCTATTGTTTGTTTCATGCGCTTTTATAAATTAACATTTTAAATCATTATTAAAAAAAAAACACTGAAATTAACATTTTAAATCATTATTTTAAAAAAAACAGTCTCACTGCTGCCTCTTGCTTTATGGGTTATGCCCATCTATCCGCCCCAACTCTCTGCTGCCTCCTGCTTTATGGGTTATGCCCATCTATCCTCCCCAGTTCCAACCAAACTAACCCAGGTGACCAACAGAGTGACATGATAGCCATGAAAAGATTGTTTATTTATTATCTTTACATGAATAGATTAATAAAATATTTCATGAATGCAAATTGATGACTAGCATGTTTTCTGTATTTTTTATTAGGTGTGACTAGCATGTTTTCTGTATTTATTATGGTGTTAGGTGTTTAAAAAAAATTATCTACAAACTGAATACAGTTAGATCTACAGTAGATTTTAACTCACCAGCTGGTGCAGAGGAAGTGAGACTAAAGGCCAAGAATGGGCTCCATAACAGTGGAGGTCACGACAGAAGTTCTCTGGTGCTGAACGTTTCGTCTGAGAAAAGAATAAAAAGAAAACCATTTTGATCTGTAGTTGTAACAACAGGTGTCATAAACCCATTATTACCATGACTGTGTCTGTGTTTCAGGTACTCTGCCGGCAACGATGGAGAGTGGTCCATTCAATCGTCGCGGATGGGCGACGCAGTCTCTGCGTATCACCGCCAAGGAGCTGTCGTTGGTTAGCACTCGAGGAAAAAACACTGCCATCGCTGAGCGTTTCTCCAAGTGAGTAAGACTGTAGTGACTGGTATTAGTGACAAACACAGTACAACTGCGTCACAATGAGAGAAAAGTGGTTTAGATTTCACTGTTATCATCGGTCTCGCTATCAAACCTTTTTACAGCGTTAAAGTCACTGCTGCCAGGTTTGGACCGAGGCACCTTAACCTTTGATCACATTTCCCTTTCTTTCAACTGCATTTTCTTATCATTTGGAAACCACTACAGAACTGTGTCAGTTTTGCATGAAGACTGTTGTGTGTCTCAGTGAACACATTTAAAGCAGCACTGCTCTGTTTTAGGTGACAGTTAGTAGGACGGCGTTGGAGTTTCTGCTAACTTTGCAAGTAAATCATCCTCTATGATTTTTTTTTTTTTTTTAAAGCAGCGAGGGCAGGTCTTCTCCGGCCCCCTCAGTTGCTGCCGACCTGGTGAATCCTTCATCTGACTGTTTCAGATTATTAACTGTCTTTGCAGTAATTTGCAGCTAGTCAGGACCACACCTTTGTTTGCCAAGACTGAGCCTTTGATTGATGCTCTTTTTTATCTTGATCCTCTCTGTTGAGGAACCTCCCGTCTTACCTGTATAATCTTTGTGTAACTCTCGTGTACTGCCTGTTGACAAGTGCAACAGTGTGAGAGGATTGAAGCTACTAGCTTTTGCAGTACAAATCTAAATACTCAATCATTTTAGTAAAGCAAATTCATGCAAACATAGTCAGCGTGTTCCATATCAACAGATCAAGGACATTAGACAATTGTTTCGATATAAAGTGGGCAGCAGTTTAAAACATGTCAAAGACAGTTCTCGCAGAAAAAAAACCCCAGAATTCCTGGAATACCTTCAGTAATTATTTATGCTCTTAAGCAGCCGGTCAACCAAAGCAGCCGATCTGCTACACTGTATTACAGCTTTGTTGTTGAACTCGTCTCATTTCTCTTCAGGAACAAATTCACTTTGTTAAAAAAATTGCTACTAACATTCTTAAGTTGTGTTCTCTCCTTTCAAACTTATATATACAAAATTATACTCTGGATTGCGTTGTGTAGGAGACGTTATTAACATTCATAAAGTTGAACTGTATTTGATGGATTTGTTGTTTGTTTATCATTTAACGAGATAAAAAAATACAAATTTCAAATAAATAAAAATAACTTTAACTTTGATAAAAATAAATTAATTGGAGAAGTTGTCCTTATAGTTTTCAGTCACTAGAGGTCAGTGTTGTCTCCTTGTGTCCCAGGTACCAAAGAGCTGCTGAGGAGTCGAGTGCAGAGAAGAAAAAAGGAGTAAGTATTTGTGTTTAAAAAAAAACAAACATTATATTTCCCTGAATTTAGCCCAGTAGTTTTGAGATGGTAATTTTACAGCTGTGACTTCTAAATTTGAAATGTGTATCCGTCCAAAGTCAGCTTGGTTTTGATGAGTTTTCCTAACTGCTAAAAGCAGCAACATGGCCACACAACCTTTTACTCTGTTGTTGTTTTCATTTCTTTTCATGAAAGCAAAACAGACGTGTGTCACGTTAACACTCACCTACACACCACGTGGGCTGACACTGGTGCTGGGAGTGGTCAGGTTCAGCACAGATAAGACTTTGTTTCCGTCTTTTTTGACGTCTTCAGCATTAGACTGTTACAGATCTGAACTGAACAGAAGTTCCTCAGAAAGAGGGCAGAACCAGTTTGTTAGTTAGTCGTCCCTGTGACCATCAACAAACAGGTTTGGCAATGAAATTATTATAATTCCTTTAAGGTTATCTTAACAAAAATCTGTTTGTAGTGTATACACTAAATCCCTTGTTAAAGTTGAAAAATCTATTTTGCATCCAGGTCTGTTTACATCACATATATCTCATTTGTTACAGTAGAGTCAGACAGATGTGGAGTGGCTCAAGTTTTTTTTTTAATATGAAACAAAAATGTACAGATATTCCACCATATTCCATTATAAAAATGATTAATTTAAAAAATAAGGATGGAACACGGCCGTGTGCATCTGTCTCAGGTTTGACTGAGCTGCAGACAACAATGTAAATGCATTTATACAAAGTCAACAAACTTCTCCGAAAATTGGAATTGTCGTACTGAGAGAGGGGGGGAAAGTGTCACAATCCCAACAGCAGACAAAGAGTTAATTTTTCCCTGAATGTGTCATTTCCTGCTCTGGTTTCCCCTTTGACTCTCTCTCTCTCTCTCTCTCTCTTTCTCTCATTCACTTTCCTGGGGGCTCGGCTGACTCTTACAAGTAGAACTTGACTAGTTTCTCTCCTCTGAGCTCTCAGACCTGTGGAGAACAACTCTCACCTTCACTGCTTTCCAGTTGTGGTAACGCTTTATATATATATTTTTTTTCTTTTAAATTATATTCTCACAGAATTTCTTTGTCATTGCTTAAAATTCATCCCTGTCCTTGTCTGTCGTCACTGGACTTGCCTCACAAAGACACTAATTGTGCCTCCTGTTGTTCACTTTGTTTTTCAGTCCAGTTTGTTTTGTTGTTTCTCTCCGTCTTTCTGTCTGTTTGTTTGAAAATGTGTTTGTTAGACTAAAGTTACATTTAGTCAAATTTAGAATAGTCGTTTTTGTTTTTTTTCACAGTTACAGCAGGAGGGGGTGTTGCACAGATTTATTTTCGAAATCTATGATTTATTATATGATTATTATATGATTATATGATTGTATTATATGAATACAAAGATCCTCTTTTTTTTTTTGTAAAATGTCATTCCTCTTTTTAGAGTTAGGGAAGTAAGTGCAGGTCCAACAGCAGCACTGCAGCCTCCTGTTTCTGTGTTGTTTACTGCTCTTCATGGATCATCATGAAAACAGTAGGTTTTTTGGGGTGAAGGTGACGTTGACCTGTGGAAAAGAATGTGGCTGAAAAAAATGCGTCTGCATGCTCAGCCCTGCAATCTGCTGTCTTCAGCCTGTTGCTGCAATCAGCAGCGGCAGCAAAACATCTATTTCCTGGACCAACTCTGAACAGCTGTTCGGCTCATCTGTCAGTGGAGATTTGTGCAGATTCTGCCATTTGCTTTAGTCCACTCTTTGCTGAATATGGAATTTTAAGCTTCTGTTCTTTCTGATACTTTTATAGGGGCTTATGTTGAAATCTTCCTCACATTTTTCATCAGACTACACCAGTTTTGGCAGGAGGGTTTTTTTTTTTTTTTTTACACTCTGAGGTTTATGGACACGATCTTCCTCCCAAACCAGAGACAGGCATTCTTGGCTGGCCTCAACAGCTAAAGCCAGACTCTAAGCCACTGGAAGATTCTGTCGTTCCAGTATGGAATTGTTGGTTATTACTAAAAAAAAAAAAAAAAATTCCTAAAGCTTGGAACAATGATGTACCTCCAACTTTTTAAGTCACAAGTTCACAAATAGTTTTTGTATATGTAGATTTTTTTTTTTGAGAGTTTATTTGCTTGGGCAATAACTACTGCAGCCCCTGTAGGCTAGCATCGGTACTGCACCATTGAATGCATTTCTGGGAGGTTAAAATTGACCTTATATCTTTTATTTAACATATTATATAATTGGATTATATAAAAAATGTTTGGAAGCTCACAGCTCAAGTTGTTTTTTCTCCCCAGGCTTTGGACGGTGCAACATCATCCCTGCGGTCTGGCAACCTGAGCGCTCTGAAGAAACGCTGGGAGCAAGCACAGAAGCCTGATGACAGCAATTCTTCTTCTGCTCCACTTGAAAGGCAACCCAGCTTCCGCAGTAGACCCCCAGTCCTCACCAGACTTCCCTCCATCGGTGAGAGCACGGCTTCGGTGAAGAACCCGGGTCTGAAGACAGCTCAAGGAGGCCCAACTGCTGTGGTCCGTGCCCAGACGTTCTCAGCTGCTCCTGAAGAACCCACCCCTGACGAAGAGAGAGCGATGAACAGGATTGAGGCGACACACAGACAAAAACCCGAAATGCTGGAAGACCAAGTTCCAACCAGCCCCCGTGCCTTTTATGAAAAACCTCGAGTGCCACTGACCAACCTGAAGATGAGGTTTGAAAAGGGAGAGGACGCCACGGGCAAGGTAAAAAATTTGACAGTGTTTAAACAACAAGTGCTCCTTTCATAGAAAATATGTGGTACAACATTTTACATATGTAAATTCATGCTTAATGCTCTATTCACACACCTGATCTCTGCAACTGTCTGTACAGATCTGTATCTTTGCTCTCACAGAAATACAGGCTGGGCCTTGATTTGATTGAATTTTTTTGGGAAAGCTAAGCTAACCCTGGTTGTTCTTCACCGGCCACTCCTCATACTTGGGTTGTGTTTCTGCCAACGGCTGGTTCTACTCTGTTTTGCTGGTTAATATTTCCCCTCCAATCACTTTAAAAAGAAAGTAAATATGAGAGGAAAATATCAAAGAGGAAGAAGCATCGTTGTTGATGAAAAAAAAATCACCACAGAACTCCTTTGATCCATTTACAACCATTAGGGGAATACTGGGTTCTCATGCATTCTGTAAAACCTGGAAAATGAATGAACAGTATTTCCATCTTGGGGGGAAAAAATGGAAAATTGAGTCTTCACTACTTCTCCCTGCATTTTGAATAAATGCAAAGTAGTTTAAAAGTTCCGTGCGTTCACATCAGTGGGAAATATCAGAGCACAGCGCCTCCACATGACGCTACCAGCCAATCTCATTTGCATCACAGCAGCTCATCAGCTTCCCTGTCGATGTGGAACTGTATGACACCATGACTGGCATCAGTCAGTTTGAATGAATTCAACGGTTCACACATCACAGTCGGAGTGATTAAATCTGTGTCCCACTGGGGACAAATCTCAGGTGCTCTCATCGACTCCACAGACATACGTACAGCAAGGTCAGCTTTGAGAATTTTAGTTTACCCTCCCTCCCCCCGTCTCTCTCCCTCCGTCTTTGTCCTTTTCTTTCTCTTCGTCTCTGGCCTGAAAACAACCAACATTCCACGTTTCACCTTCCACAACACAGGAATGTTGGGACATTCCTGACCTAGGGCTCTTTCATTCTTCAGAGGATCATTTCACCAAAGTGACAGTCTTTATCACACCGTCCATTATCTCCAGAGTATCAGCCCAAGTGTGTGTGTGTGTGTGTGTGTTTTTCATATCGTGTGGATCTGTACTTGCAGAAGTCATACCTTCATTTTTGGACCGGCTCTCAGCTGTAGCATAAATACCATTAAGTCAGCACCATAGTTAAAAAAAACAGCAAATGAAAGCAAAATAAGGTGTAAAAACTTTACTGACCAGACGGGGAGCGTTCTAACACACACACACGCCAGGAACGACGGAGGCTCAACAGGAGAGAAGCTGCCTGAAAGAAATGGGCTGTTTTAATTGGCTAAAAACACTTTCCATCCACATGTGTGTGTGTGTGTGTGTACAGGGTAACTGTGGAGAGAAGCTGTCTGGTTTACCCATTAGTATTGGTGACATGGTGGTACACACACACACAGATGTGCAGTTGTTTTTGTGCTCAAATGTGATGAAACAGTGATGTTTCCCATGACTGTGGCTGAAAAAAAAACTATAGTTTTTCTTTGTCCGTTTTTGTTTAAGAATATGATAATGTTCATAATGTGTCTCATGTGACTCAGTAGATAGATGTCATTAACCCCAGCTCTATAACTGTGATGTCACAGATCGGCAGGACCACACTACGAAGTTCGTCATCGGACGACACGGATCATCGAAGCGGTAAAGAGACGAAAATAAACCTTCACTGAAATATCCTTTGATAATGTCATTTTTCTTTAACACCGTTTCTCCTCTGCTCCAGGCCCGACTGTTTCTGACCGAGTGTTAGAGTCGACGTCTCTGAGGGAGAAGATGGCGAAGTACCAGGCAGCTGTTTCCAAACATGGCCCTGCACAAACCGTGAGCACAAAGAACACGAGAAGACGTTTAGAGTTGATCTGGAACGTTACGTAAAAAAGATCGATCTTAAAGTTTAAAGCTGGACTTTGTGACAATGGTTGGTAATAAACTCCTCCTTGAGGAGAGAGATTTAATCTGCAGATCTTTGACTAAAGTGAACATAGTGAAGGTCACACGTCAGACGTGAAGGTCACGACATTGTCCTCCCGTTTTGCCGCTGTTTAATCTCTTCCTTCCGTCTCGACACACACAGTTCAAATAGACTGTGGTTCATTATGGAGTTCACAAAAGGGTTTGTTCTAATGTGTGTTTTCAGGGCGTGGCCGCCGAGACGCCGGCTCCAAAATCACCTGAATGCAATGGTGAGTCTCAGTGGACAATATTTACACATGGACTCTGTACTGTACTACACTGGACGAGGTGTTAAAGAGACTCTTAATGAGGTTGACATTAATTAAATAAATCTATCAAATCTATCATCACGTTGATAGTTAAAAAAAAAAAATTCTCGTCAAATTTGTCTAGTGCGTGTCGACAGCTTGCTTTATGTAATGTTTATATTTGACTGACTAACTAATATATACATATATATGTTGTGTGTTTACTCCAGGTGAGACCAGTGAACCATTATATTTGACTGACTAACTAATATATATGTATGTGTTGGGTGTGTGTTGTGTGTTTACTTCAGGTGAGACCAGTGAACCTTTAAAGACAACCAAGGTGAGTCACTCCTCACAACAGCCATCATCAGTATGACTGTAGTTCAACCCTCCTGGGATTATTGATGACTGTCATCGTGCGTGTGTGTGTGTGTGTGTGTGTGTAGAAGTTCAGCCCACCAGTGCGGGAGACGTGCTTCGCCTGTTCGAAGACGGTGTATCCTCTGGAGAAACTGGTGGCTCAGCAGCACGTCTACCACAAAAGCTGCTTCAAATGTGATTACTGCAGCATGAAGCTGAGGTCAGTCCGACTGCAGAGTCCAAGCTGATTGGTTGGTTACTGCAGCATGAAGCTGAGGTCAGTCCAAGCTGATTGGTTGGGGCACTGGTACACCAGGTGACAGTGGATAAAGATGGAGTCATCAGTGGAGAGTCACTGTAGTGTCGGCCCATTCCTAGTGTTTACTAATTCAGATTTTGTTTTCATTTGTCGATGGTTTGATAAAATGTTTCAAAGATCAAAATAACAAGAACATTTTCTTCCTTTTTTTAGTCTCGGGAATTTTTCCTCTCTTCACGGAAACATCTACTGCAAACCCCACTACAATCAGCTGTTCAAAACCAAAGGAAACTATGACGAGGGCTTCGGCCACCGCCCTCACAAGGAATTGTGGGAACCTCGAGTGGAGGGAGAAGAATACGGTGAGGAACCAGTGAAGACCAAAGAACCAGAGCAGCCAGAACGGGCCACGTGTCCAACTGAGGGTGGGTCAGACCCACAGGCCGCCCCCGCTGTGGAAACGTCCTCACAGCTGAAGGTCACAGACGTGAGGGCCCTGCTGGAGACGCGTGCTCAGACACCGTCCAGCTCCACCGAGAAACCGGCAGAGACCCGCAAGCTGAGGATCGCCTGGCCTCCGCCGGCCGGTGAAGGTCAGTCTGGACCAGGACCACTCAGTCCACTGGCAGAGGACATGCCCTCAATCCGACCCGGCCGAGCAAAGTGGCCACCAGATGATGAGGCGCTGTCGTCCTTCCAGAGCTTGGAGCGGGCTGAACTGAAGAGCCTGAGGAGGAGCTCCTCTCTGAAGGAGCGCAGTCGGCCTTTCACTATCGCGGTCAAACCCGCACCTGCGCCGACTCTGGGGCCAAGGGAGCGCCGTCGCCCACTCAAGTCCCTCCTGGATTGGAGAGCTTCATTTGAGGAGAGACATCCGTCTGATGACTCGGCCAAAGAAAATAAAGCAGAGCAGCAGGAGGAGAACAAGAAGCCTGCGAGGTCCGGTGGAGACGCAGCAGAGGAGCAGGAAGAAAACCACGAGCAAGGCAACAAAGAAAAGGATTCAGCAGCAGTGAGGAACATCTCCACAGACGTCGCACCCTTGTCCTCCTCCTCCTCCTCCTCCTCTCCTCCTCCACAGCCTAAAGAAAACCGCTCCTCCCAGGATGTGGGCTTCTGGGAAGAGGAGAAAGAAGGAAGTGATGCAGAGGAGCCCAGTGCAGAGGATATGATTAAGAGGAACCGCTACTATGATCTGGAAGACTCTGATTCTTAGGAACACACACACACACACACGCACACATACACTGACCATGGTTGGCTGTAGTTAAATTTAAACGTTTAATCGGGTGAATAACCTGGGCCTTTATTATCGTAAATATAAATGTTATTTTACATTCCAAATATATTCTGTAGTTGTTCTCAAACTTTTCCATACACACAAAAATATTTAAAATAAAATTAGAACCAGTGACCAAAATTAAAATGCAGCAGCACGAGCTCAGTGTGTTAATTCCGTAAACACAGAATTTGTAGAAAATAATTTATTCCTAATAAAATCATTGGCCCGTTTAACAAAAACCCTGGCACTGAAATGTAATTTTGAAACCACACACACACACACAGCCTGACATTGTATTTTACAAGTTTCAGTCTCAGAAACTGAAATTCCCCCCTTGTACCGATAGAAGGAGCCCAAGTACAAGTGGCACATATACCAAAGCAACAGTTTTTTTCATGTATCCCTGAGTTTGTTGGTCACACAGTGAGTTTACAACACAAAATAGCGCCCCCTACACACACAGGACAGTCACCAGTTTGGACCAAGTCTCTCGTTTGATTTTTTTTCTACAAAAATTATAATAAATCTGAAACTAAATAAACAGACAACAACCTCTGCTTGAGGCCTTTTGTGTTTTTCTTTTAAATGTTATTTGATTTTATAAGATTTGTTAACAAGTTAATATCAAGTGCCATGAAATGGAATCATTGTTTGCACCGCATATTTTTCACGATTATATATATATATACATATAAATATATATATATAGTCATTTAAACTGTGACCAGAGTTAAAAATGATCATTAAAGAAATCTGGACATCATTGTTTTCATGACATTTTTTGCTGCTGCTGCCTCGTCTTCATTCACTGAACTCAGTGAAGGGACCTGTGACTGTGCATTGAATTAAACATCGCCCTCTGTCGTAATTTTTGTCACAAAGAGAAGTCCTAATTTCTTTATGGTGTACAATACAGAAATATTCACGTGTACTTACATATCCGGTCTCCAGTATTAGTCCTCTTTAGGAAGGAGTCACCAAAAGCTGATCTTGGATCAGTCAAAACCTAAAAAAAAAATCATAGAAACTGTAGAAGTAGAGGATATAGATGAGGGTCATTAAATGTAGCCAACAGTACCTTTTAGTTTCCATCTCTTTGTACTTTTATTGAATCGAGTGTTCATCCATTTTCTACTGATTCCCAGATGTCGTCGTGTGAACAATTCAATTCCAATTTCACAAGCGGCCATTTTGGATATTAATTGCCCAACTGTGGGATTACAACGTCATCCCTTCCAGCAGATGGCGCCCTGGGCGATTCCCTTAGTGGCCTATACCAAGAGCGCCATCAATTCTTTATTTTCCTTTTACTTTGTTCTACATCGTGGAGTTCTTACCGTAAAATACAAACACTGTATTAAAAGTAGTAGTATAATTTATTGTAGTTATTAAATGAAAGTAGCGTAAACAGTACAATCATTGTTAACATATTTATTACTATTATCGTTTTTGGCCATAACCTAGTGATTGTTCTTAATAGAAGAATAGAAGAGACTGAGAAAAAAAAACACGTAAGAGAAAAAAAAGACACAGCGGTGCAGGGTGAAAACTACAGACAACTTTTTCATAACGTTTCATTAATCCGTATTCATTAATGATGTGACATAAAAAAAGAGTTAAAATGGTGAAAAATAAAGAACAGTTTCACCAGCATAAAACAGTTGAAGATGATTGCACAAAGTTATTCATGAAGAAAAGTGCATAATAGTATTTATTTTAAAAAGTTTAAATCCCAGCATAACAGATCTAGTCTGAATGGATTCATCACCAAATGAAAAGAGAAAGTTTGAACAAAATAAAAATTAGAAATAACAGGCAAAATTCAAGACAGCATATAAAACTGAAAAATATCTTTGATAAGACACATTTTGATTTTGGAATTCCTGGAAACAACAAATCCCATTTATCGTTTACGTAAACGAACATATAATTTCAAAGTCATTTTCTGTTGTTTTTAAAAAAAAAACCCCAAGTGATTCTTCTTTTCCTGAGCACTTGTTTCCCTTTTGGTGACAAATGTTTGAGAGGTTCATGGATACATTTACATTAATTATCATAGAAATATGAACTTTAGTTGCAGGGACAGTTAAAGGATAAATATTTTATCACTATTTGTTTTTCATGACACTTTTGCTTTCTTTAAAATTTAAAAACATTTTTTACAATAAAATAAAAATGTTAATTAAAATAAAAAATAAATATACAACAGCATCTGTCTGCCTGTGTGGAGTTGTATCTTTACCGTTTAAAACAAATTATTTTTTAAAATAAAAATGTTAATTAAAATAAAATTTTAATTAACAAATTTTGGCTTCATTTTTTATCTTCTAAGAAATTATTTTCCCACAATGCATGTGTCGTAATGAATCAGCACGTAGATACATAGCATCCCATAACATCACAGTGAGCAGCGGCGTGCGTACGTTTCTTTGGAAGCCATTACCCACTCTGACCACTGGGGGTCAGTCAAACACCATCCATACATACATGCTTTGGCAACTGACAGAGAGACTGAAGCCATAAATTCACGGACGTCTTTCGCCGCTGCTGGGTTTATTATCGAGCTGGAACCCGATCTTTTTAGATTAATATCATTGTCAGACATTTCTTTTTTGGCATTTCAGTAATTTCCTAATGTTTGTTAAAACAAAACAGTGTTTTAAATCTTAAAACTGCAGTGCGTAATTTACCGTAGTTAGGGAGAATATTTTAACCACACGGTGTCACGTTAAGAACCTAACGTCACTTCACTTTGCACACAGAAACCAATTATATCACAAAACCCCAAATCACCGAGGTCTAAAAAATTGACAACATTGTCAATCTGTCCAATTCACTGGGCTGTAGCCCACACTGGGGGGAGATACTTCCACAAAGCACTGCTTTAAATATTTGCATAGAGTCTTAAAGTGAGTTTATCCCTCAGATAAACTCTTTACACAGGATTATTTTGAAGCCGTGAGGCCCGACGGTTTTACACAAATAAAGAAAATCAAATCTTACAGAAAATCAGTGAAGTACTGTGCTGTAGAAGAACGAGTTGTGATAAGAAAACAACTGCAGCCCAGTCAGACACAGGTGACTATTAGAACCAGAGAACGTGTCATTTTATCTTAGGTGTTCTGCTGGGTTTATTTTTTTATAAATATTTGTGTTTCTGTATGCAAAGAATATTAGGAATTTAAGTCCTTTACTTTTATGTAACGCTAGTCAAAAGGTTCTAAGACAAACCTATGCCATTTTATTCATGAAAATACATTTGCTGTAAACACTAATGTAAACAATGATTTCATCTGAGAATTCCATCTTTGTAAAATGTCTTTGTCACCAGGTGACGACCTGAGTCTTTGTCTCATCTCAGGACTGACATCGACTTTCTTTAAGCCTTAAAAAGAGAACGGAAAAAAACTCAAATTTAAACATAACAGAGTTTAACACTTGACAAAGACGTAGTGACAAGACGCGTCTTTACATATTCAGCCCTTACATCTGTCTTAGGACTTTTTGACTCAGCCTAGTGTGTGTGTGTGTGTTTGTGTGTATGCATGTCGGGAGTTTGTGTCGTCCAGCGACTGTGTTTGCTGCACATAAGGAGTGATGCTTTTGCATTTAGGTCAAGGCTGAGGAGGAGGAGGAGAAGAGGAGGAAACAACAGCATCGTAGCATAATGAGAAGAGGAGTCAAGTGTTTGATCAGCATTTTGATGAGATACCAGAGTGTGTACCCACACACACACACACACTTCCTCCATCATTTTTAACTGTTTTTTTTTTTCAAACAGGGCTGCAGTGGTTCCCAAAATGCCTCTCCCTCACCCCCCCTTTTATTGACAGTACTGTTGTCAGCCCCCACCCCTTAAGAAAAAAGTAAAACATTGAATTTTTAACCAAAATGCTGTTCTCATCGAACAAAGAAAAAATAAAATTACAAATCAGTGCAATCCCACACACTGTGGCACAAATAAAGAAAATATTAAATGATACTACCTTTGCTGTCTTGGGGGGCCCCGCCTCCCATTTTGGGAACCACTGCAGTAATGTTCCACACACAGGTCACATTCACCCAAAGTTACGCACTGCAGTGTTAGAACACCAGGCTGGTGAAAAAGTGTTGTTACAGTAAAGAATGATTTCATTATAAAGTAACCATTATGCACATGTGTCAATATTGAAGCTGCTATCAGTGGTGGCTAAAGCTCTGGTGCAGGAGTGAGAGAAGGTCACTGACAGCAACTGTAATGAAAACATTGTCTTGACAATATCTTCATTAAAACAGATTGTTAAATAACTCTGAAGGCATGGAGCAGCCACACGGACTCCTCCGTGTCCAAACATTATGGTGACACCTGCAGACGTGGAGGTGTTACTGCACGTCCAATCACAACATGTACCTGAGCTCAGTGATTTGTCCTTTGCTTTAATTCCAGCCTCTTCATTTCCCTCCTCTCTGCTCAGCCACTCAGAGGGTGCAGGTCCACTCTCACCTTCTCACCAGTGCTCATCATGCCAATGGTGGGGTAGAAGCCCCCCACAGGTAAGCCCACCTCTCTGCGACCTACCACCTTCCCATTACGTGTGAAGAAGACCTGTGCAAACACAACACGGCAGCAGAGAAATGATACAGAGGTCCACACTCAGACCGCAAGGGTCACTGGCCTCATGTTGCCGACTCGGACGGCCACTCACCGTCACCTTCCTCCCCTGTACGTTATCTCCCTCCTCCTCTTCCTCCCCCTCCTCCTCTTCTTCTTCATTATTTGCATACAAGTCGTTCTGAACCTCGCAGGGCTTCGGGAAGACGTCCAGCTCCCAGTCATCAAAGTCGTCTGAAGGAAACCGCACAGAGAGGAAGAAGGACGGACTGTTACTGTACTTGAAAATAACAATTAGGTTAAAGGGAAACATTTAATTACTAACGTACAAATAATTACATTACATCAACGGGCAACCGTTGCAGGGTTTTTTAAAGTCAAATTATTTAAGATACTTTTGTATTTCTCCTCTAAGCTGGGCTTAAAAAAAAATCATCGCATCCTGTGTTTCTTCTTTGCATCTGCCAAACAAACTTACGACAAATTAGCACTGACCTGAGCATCACTGTAACTGGAGTGACAAAACATATTTAAACAAGGTGTGATTTAGTGTTTGTTTTTTTTTTTTTGCTTGTTTGTTTTTTGTCTGAAGTGACTCAGATTACCATGCTGAGTGCCTGGAAAATTTAAACGGACTCACCTGCAGCATCAGCGACGTAGTCACGTGGAAACATGATCCCACAGCCCATAATGTCTCCTTCAAAGCAGCGTGGTCCAAACGCATCACCAACCCCACTGCCCTGGAACAACTTCCCATCATCTGCCAAGATAGACAAAAACAACGATGGGGAAACTATTTCTTAACTATTTAAAGAGACACACACAACTCTACTCAGTGTTCTAGTCCAAATATATCTTGTTAGTTCACTGCTCTGTGTCTGGGTTTGATGTTATGATGAACACAGTCACGACCATAACCATAATTGACCTCCACTTACCTGCGTGATAAGCTATGGACCCTCTGCTCCAACCTGGGTGTCTGTTTTTAGGATAGTCCTGTCAACAAATGAAGAAAGTTTATGACCGTTAGTCACATGACCAGAGTCCGCCATTAGTTTCACTGACCCGATAAACTTCTCGGAAGCTTTAGCTTAGCTCCGAGACACATCTCATTATCTTATGTTAAAAAATGTGTCGTGGGGAGGTGGGAAAGCCCACAAGTCGCACCTGTTTATATGTGACATTCATTTTTAAAACATTTATTTCACAACAATCCAAGAACAAACTTTTAATCTGGAAAGAGCTAAAGGCTAACTATGTTAACGTAACACGCTAGCAACTTCTACAAGCAGCCGATGGTATTGTAGCTATCACTGAACTTCACAGTGTCGCTTCCAAACTGCCAACTTCAGAGGAAAATGAAACGCTTTTTTATCAGCAGTTTAAATTCCGCTTTATGTTTTTTTTATTCGTCTTGTCTAACGAAGTATTTTTGGTTTAGTCAACTTTCTGTGGCGCAATAGCAGCGTTTAGATGACAACAAGTGTAGACCATGCCCTCTTGTGGCCAATGAGAGCATCGTCTACACAGTTGCTACGGAACATACGTGTCAGGACCAGCCAAACTTCAATAAACGCGTGACTTATAGTATAGTAAAATAAAATTATGGTAACTAACATGATTTTTGCTTCGTGAAATTAATCTATATAAACAATCATCAAGTACATGCTATCTCAATATGTTTCCCATGCTGTGAGATTAGAATGACAATCTAGTTATAATTATGTTAGTCAACACACAAAAAAACCCCACTTTTTCCTAGTTTCTTTACCCCAAATAAGCCGAGTCGTATTATTTGCTTTTTATACATTAAAACTAATGGAAATTCATTACGTGATGATTAAAGCAGCTCAATCATCTCTACTGTATACTTTGTTGTAAAAGTCTTTGCTGAGGTCTTTAATATAGGCTATGGAGAAATTGGGAGAAAAATAGGACAAGAAAAAACATTGTATATCATAACTCTCTTTTCCATGCGTGTCCACTGTGCTGTCATTAACATGATTAGTTGGCATGAATGTAGAACCTGCTTTCTATGGAAAACCAGAGGTGGGACTAAAATGAGACAATATTTATTTTGTTGTTAGCTTTTCCCCTCTGGGTCATCCATCACCTAGACTGGAAACAGTGAGAGCAGCGGTGTGTGTGAGAGTGAGAGAGAGACAGAGAGAGCGAGAGAGGAGGGGGGTGACAAGGTGAGTCAGCTGGGGAAAACCACAGACAGGTTAGCGTTTGTGAGATAGGATTCTCAGGACTTTTATTATGGTGAGTGATGAGGGGAGGAGGCGTTCACTCACCCTGCGTGCCAGACCCAGGGCGATGTAACACTTCTCTCCAGCATCTGTGATCTCCAGCTCAAAGTAGTGAAAGCGTGTGTTGAGGGGCCGGCGGGCCTGAGCCAAGCCCACGTCTACGATGCTCTTGCCTTTGCCCACGTACTCCAGCAGCTGAGCACACACACAGTAACATTTTTCAATAGTGGATCCTTTAAGGTTCTTGGATTCAAATTTTGCCAGAGACCTTATTGTTTCATGTCAGTGTAAAATTATATGTGCGTCCAATGACGACGAGCCTCATCCTGGTCATTGTAGACAAAATTAATACCGCACTGTTCAAAATGAGTGACATTAAACAAAAACAGTGCCTTTCCTCTGATGGAGGTTTTTCTGTGAGAGCCTCTTCCAGTTACATGACATCAGCTCTGGTGACATATACAAACCAGATCGTGTTAAATAAATACTACACCACATATAGACCTGTCACCGCGACTATTTGTCCTGGCTGATATATTATCCCTTAAATATTGTGATACATGAAGCTAACTGCCAACGCCAGGATGTGAGGACCATCCAGTCACAGTGTGTC
This sequence comes from Cynoglossus semilaevis, assembly GCF_000523025.1. Taxonomy (NCBI): domain Eukaryota; kingdom Metazoa; phylum Chordata; class Actinopteri; order Pleuronectiformes; family Cynoglossidae; genus Cynoglossus; species Cynoglossus semilaevis. The sequence continues at coordinate 5,073,349 of NC_024317.1, read as the reverse complement.
CACGTCAACAGGGACAACAGAGGTGGCCGACACCTGTGCTAATGTCACAACTGCAGCTGCCAAAGTTAGCCACATAATATCCACTTAATGGAGTAGCTGATGAATCAGGAAGTCATCAAGCTACGCAGCAGTTGTCTTTGGACGAGTGAGGGGGACATGGATTAAAAAAAACAAAACAAAACTGTCTTTCAGTTACAACCATAATACACCAGACAGTGACACGACTTCACTTGACTCAGTGACACCACAAAAACAGTGGACTTAAGGGATATATGAATATTATTTTTGCATATATTGTAACAAAACAGAGGAAATAACAGTCCCACTATGATGCAACTTTACAAATGAAAAAACCACAGAGCTTTACTGAGAAACACAACACTTAAATACTAGGGGTGTGAGAAAGTATCGATATGTCAATATATCGCAATATTTTATTTTGATACTGTATTGATATTCTACTGTATCAATATTATACATCACTGTATTGTTTTTTTAATTTTTAAATAATAAAAAAAACATTAACATGCAAATGTAATGGTGTTTGTTCATTGAATTCTTTCTTCTCTAGTGATTATAAATGTATAGATCCCTCTGTTCCAGTTTTAGCACTGTGTGTTTCCTAAGACCCAATACAGTATAATGCAGAATGGGTTAAGGTTAACAGCAGGTGGAGAACAACCTGGTCTCTGTGAGAAAACACCAGGTCACACCACAGGAACCACAGCAACAAACTGAATGTGTGACTAATTATATGAATACACACCAGTTGCAGGCAAATGAAGAACTTTTTTTTTTTTTTTTTAAACATAGACTGCATCTGCTCACTTCCCGGTTCTTCAAAGGCCTGGTAGCCTGCACATCGTTGAGGAAACCACATTATTTGACAGAAAACCATCACAGCTGTTTAGAGACATTTGTCTTTTTAAACAAAGGCCACCTGGGCTGGATGATAGTCATGATTAATGCATCACTGCCGGATGTGGCCCACATCCAGAAGCTACGTGGAAAGTTAGGTCACAACATCATGCATGACATACAGCATTAGAAGTCACTGCGGCCTGCTGTAGATTCTCTACTTAACTACAACAGCCACACTCTCGTAATCACAGGATGACAACAACGTAAACATGAAGACATGTTCAAACAAAGGCATGCTGGGTATTTTAAGAGTGTCCAAGCTGTTTGGCCAACTAATCTCCCAGTTGACGGATCCAAACATGGGATTAACAGCGGGATTAACCTCGGACTTCCACATGTTTGGATATACCTTAGTCTGACAATACATGACATTTATTGTCCGACTGAATTCTAAGAAAACACGTGTTTACGTCTCCCATCATCCACTTCTTTATGCAGACATAACAAGGAGGTAAACAAACCACCACCAGTCTGAGTCAGTTGGATGAAAGCTGAGAGTGACTCACTGAGTGAGTCATCTGTAAACAACACAGCCACTTCTTCTTTAGTTGTAGGCCATAGTAGAGTTGAAGGGTCTTAATAAACAAATGATTACTGCACCTTCACGTCGACATTCAAACCTGTGTCTAATTAGATGAAGGATCCAGGCGTAATAAATGCTAAAGGGATTAAAGGTTCAGTTTATGGGGTTTGAATTTGTTTTCTGGCCAGGAAACTTGCTCCGAGTCGGTGGATTAACAGAAATATGGAATCGTTGCCTGCACAAAGGGGAAATTTGGCTTTTTGTTGTTTTTAGGATTGTCAGGATACTAGTTATAACAAATGAGCAGTGATATCTTAAAGGAAACAGAAACAGAAACAGAATGAGCAGTGATATCTTAAAGGAAACAGATGAGACATTAATCTGTTGAACATGTTGTACAGCACTAGTCACGATATTTTAAGAAGATTAAAAACCAAGTTACTGCTAGATGGACTTTTTTAAACAGTGATGGAAATGTATTGTTTTTCCCCATCCTTGATGGTTGACAAATATTTTTTTTCATTTTAGGTAGAAACTAAAATTGAAACTCATTTAAATTGACAAAAGTTTCATATAAAGCTTCTTACCTAGTTGTTTTTGTGTGTAAGCTCATATAAAGCTTCTTACCTAGTTGTTTGTGTGTAAGCGTGTGTGTGCGTGCGTGTGTCTTGTGACTGTTGGATGTACAGTAACTAGTCATCTCGAGTCACAGGTTTTGTTTCTTAGTGTTTTTCGATGAGAAAATCAGGTTCTGATCTTGATCAGGACACAGTCATCAGTCAGGATTAAAACTAACACTTTTGTTTTCATCTTCATCCTGACAAGTATCTGGATGAACACAGGTGTTAATTGTTGAGTTACAGGGAGTTCAGACTGTGGTTTTTAATTCCTGCCATCTCCCAGGGCAGAGACAGATTTGCAAATGAATAGGTAAATAGATGTGTGGGTGGCAGGGCACGTTATCCGCTTCAGCCTCAGGGCTGTTCACTGATGAGTTCCTTCCATCATCTGTGACTCGGGATTCTTTGTGTATCAGCCCTGAGTCAGACACACACACACACTCACACAGTCTCTGTGTCACACAGAGGTCAGAGACACAGCCACGATCACTGAGCTCCACTTTGAAAAAAAAAACAAAAAAACAAAAACATTTTTTTGTCTTAATCTTAATGTGGTTTCTTAGCAACAGATAATATTTACAATATTTGATTACACTCTGTTCTGTCAATCAACATTTTCCCAAAGAAAGTGGGAGTTGGGAGATACAAAAAACCCAGAAGCCGTGTCTTAAAGTGACATCTTTGTGGTTTGGTTTCAACTACTTAAAATTGTTGATAAAAAAGATTAGAGGCTGAGGTTTGGTGGGTCCACTGGTTTTAACACTGTGTGCAACATATAACATGACACTTTATTCTGGTCTTTTTTTTACTTTATAGCATTTACCAAATTGATTCATTTGAAATGGAGAGAAGAGTTTCATGTGTAACAAAATGGTACACCTAGTGGTGAACTTCCTCCTGTCCCATCTTATAACGGACTCTCACTTTCAAGCGGAGAATAGATTTCTTGTCCTTTGGTGTGGTGATACAACAATCATTCAGACAGGCTCAAATGTTGGAGACTGTTTTTGCTCTGGGCAATTAGCACAAAGCAGCGTTAGTGCACACCAAATGATGATGACATCACCGACAGGGCTGTCCTCTGGTTTGGTCAACGTCCTTCACAAAGTGACAAATTTTTTTTTTTAAAAAGTGAATCAGAATCAGGGGTGATAAGTCTCCTTTTACTTTTCCCATTCTGTGGATATGGCATCGATTTACCTGCAATGCAACTCTGCAGTTTGACATGAGTGATGAAGGAGCACGAGGACTCTTTGAGCAGCCAACCTTAATTAAACCTCAGAAGTCCACTGGCCCAATAATCTGGCACTTTTTCATTTCCCTTTCACTGAGGTCAGTCATTACACTGCGTGAACTTTTACGAGGGAGACAGCCTTTTAAATTTTTATGTTACCTTTATTTGCAGTAAACTTAATGGGACTTACCACCCCGGTCACCTTGATGTCATGGAGACGGCTCCAGTCCTCCTCATGACTGTCCACAATCATCTGTCCGTCATCCTCCTCCATCCCCCACTCAGCGTTCAGGTCCAGCAGAACTTCTTCTCCCAGGGAGTGCATTCCCACAGCGGGGTACAGCCCTTCAGGAGACGCCGGGATCTCAACACTGCCGACCTGTTAATACAAATGACACACACGCCCTCAGGAAAAACAATAAAATCAAATGTTGACGATTCGATGTGTTCTGCGATCGACAGAGTGGAGCTGACGGAGAACTTACCTCTTTACTGTTCTTGGTGAAGAACACCGTCAGTTGTCCTTCATCAGATTCAAAGGATATTCCACAGCCGATTCTGTCGCCTCTGCAGCATTTGGGACCAAACTGCTGTCCCACAGTGTTGCCATTATACAGTCTGAAGACAAGACAGTCAGAAGTCTTGTCACTGGCTCGAGATCATTGTTATGCTTTGTTATTTTAAAAAGTCAAATAATGTGCAACTACAACAACGATTACACTGTAACAGGTGAGTGAAATACAAGGCTTTTATTCTGAAGGCAACTGTTTTGGTGTTGTTATGAACCTTCACTCAGAGGTGTGAGTGAACGTGTTGGAGCGGCTTTGGACAAGAGCAAGAAATGTCTGTTGGAAAGCCCACCGAGGGTGTGTGTGTGTGTATATATATATATATATATTTATTTAACACTGTATGCAACATATAACATGACACTTTATTCTGGTCTTTGTTTTACTTTATAGCATTTACCAAATTTGATTCATTTGAAATGGAGAGAAGAGTTTCATGTGTAACAAAATATATATATATATATAAAAAGACAAATGTAGACAGAGATAGTTGATCACACACAGGTATCTGTTCTGAGATCAGTTTAAGTTTATCCATTAATAATTTTAGGCAGGTTGTGTGTGTGTGTAACCTCAGTGACACGTACTTGCCATCATCAGCATGAAAGGCCACAGACTGTGGGAGCCAGCCTGGCTGATGGTCCAGTTTGTAGAGCTGAGGGACCAGACCCACGGCGATCATCCCCCTCACCCCTGTATCAACGATGGTCACCTGCACAGATACACAGAGTCTCATTTATTACACGCAGACACGACAGGCTGATCTATTTAATATCGTGGTTTAATAATCTGTAGGTTCCATCTGATTATGTTGGCCATGTTGCCTGGTAGGTTCATTATGAAAACAGATACATAGCACAGATAGTTCTTTGACACAGGCCCGGTGTGCCCATGTCCAGCCTGGGGGAACATTTTTGTACTTGGAACACTTTGTGGCTCCTGACTACGTTCCTAAAATTATCTTTTATGGTCTGCCATGGGGCTAAAAATCTTAACTTTTTTTACCTCAGTGTTTCTTCCTGCTCTGATTTAAGTTTTGAGGGCGATTTGGACCATTTACTGGGCAATGATCCAATCAGGAGTTTAACTGCCCCCTAGGTTAACTTTTGTCATACTGCAATTTAGGCACACGTTTGCAGTTTTTAACCAACTTTTAACATTTTCTGGCATTACAACTATGGCATTATGCTTTGAGGCAGTGCCCCCAGAGCCCCCGACATTTGATTTATTGATGCCACATTGGGGGAAAATACACAGATTTGTAATGTTTTATCCTTTGTTTAGCAAGAAAGGTAGATTTTTACGGTGTTTAAATGCATGTTTTAATGGAGATTTGAAGCAGATGATAGATAGATAGATAGATAGAATTAAATACAAAATTAAATACTCGAGTTCCATTTAAATGGTGTGCCTTTACGTGCTAATCCAAAACCATAGAAAAAAAAACGCAGCTCAGACGTCGATAGATCATTATATTCGGGGATATTCCTTCTTTGTGGCCCAGGCAATGACATAACTAGTTTGGAACAAATATGATCAACTGTAATCTCCCTCCTCATTATGAGTTTTATGGATTTGATAGCAGGGAAATCTGGCTCCGCCCTTGGGTTAAAAAGGCCATTACACTGTATTTTCATTTTGTGCTGGCACCACCTCTTCCTTCACTTCACAGAGTTTCCACACAAACCTGGACCTTCACAGTATCACTTTTGTATGACACCTCATTATTGTTCAAAGTGAAAACCCCGAAGCAAAGAGCTGGCCCAATCCAATGTTATCATAACAGAATACTGAGATTATGACATCATCCCCAGGGAGCTGTAGATGGACGTGCAGTAACTGAGGCACTGTTGGCAGACACGGGGCAACAGGAGAAGGACATTTTCAAGTTCCTTCCCATGACCTCAATGCTCGTCTCCTGAGAAGGACTAAATTCTGATTTGTCTGTGTCAGTGCAAAACCTGTAGGCCTACCATCACATGTCCTCTTCAGTATCATGTATTGGCTCATATATCCATTTTACGCAAATTGCTTCCTCCCTGATCCTCCGTGACTCCCAAAAAATGAGTCATGATGATGAAGCGCACATTAGTGTAAAGGTTAACAGTGTTAGTTACCGTTTCACTGCACGTCAGACTGGGCCAGGATGTGTCAGGCAAGTTTGTACAGGGCTTCTGCGTTAGAATGCTGAGTGTGTTTGTGCACATCAGTGTGCAAATCAGAGACGGGGAGAATCAACAAAACAGCACATGATTTGTAATGAGCGATGACTTCCTCTCTGAAATCAATCTGTCAGTGGCAGGATGAGAAAGCTCTTTGCATCAAAATTGAGTCTGCAGAGTAACAAACACAATATAGCTCAGCTATAGTGTCGTCTACAGTGTGTGCTGCAGCCATTTATCTGATGGCAATTTATCTTCCCTGTGGTTTATACTGGAGTCATTTTCTAATACTGAGAGAAGGATTTCTGCCAGATAATGGTTGAAGTGATTTCTAACAAAAGGTCAGCATCCTGATACCCTGTTCCAAACACATAAATCTGCTCTGTGGGTATATACTGGTGCATTAGCTTTTAAAAATGAAACAAGAGTGCGTCGCCTAGAAATGTGGTCACAACTCGATCGTTGCCTCCTGTTCATACCTAAGCATATGTTATAGAACATAGTCCTTGTTAGTACAATGGGCTTTGCATTTCTCTGGTTAGGAGCTCTTGTTATTATAACATTGGACCATCTGACTCTCCCAAAGTGTGCATCAGTAATAACCTATGCATAAGTTAAGTCAAACAAGGGCATCGTGAAATTTGATTTTAAACCTGAAAATGGCTGCATATTTACAATATGGTTACACCATGAAGATACAGCAAAATTGAGTCAATACATTAATGCCACATTAAAGTCTACCAAGGGAAATCTAAGGCACAGTATTTTTCCACTGATACCAGAGGAAATATCTCTAGATCAGAAGTTCAGAGTCAAATAAAGAAACTTCTTGGCTGCAGCAGAAAGAGGAAGCCATTTAATTTCTGAGAAGTGTCCAAAGGTCCACGGGTGACTGAAAAAGTTTTGCATCAATACTGAGAGCAGAAGCAGAGAATTCAGTTTTTACAGTTAGAATTAGTGCTAAAAGTACGGCAAATATACTTCTAAAAACATGAGAAAGCTCCATCCTATATCAATATCAACACGTATGCATCACTTAACAAAACTGAGGTGAAGTAAATATAAAAATCCTAGGAAGACTGACTGCACTGAACTACAGATGTTCAGCTGTAAATGTAAACCCAATATTGTTGAATCTCTACTGAGAATGGACAAAAGTTCAACGATAGAGACTCAATACACTCTACTAGGAAGACTGACTGCACTGAACTACAGTGTACATTGTACATGCTAACTGCAGTAAAGAACACAGATTCACGCTTCCTAAAAAAAGAAAATCATGAAAGCAAATGTCAAACACAGCTGTTTAATAGCAGCTTGAGTTATGGTTTAAGGAGGGTCTCAACCTAAGACGCAGCATATGGGCCAAATACATGAGGCAGAGTCAAGCACTGAAGCCAGGAAACATTCAAATTAAAACCAAATCCTCAAATAATTTGTGTAACCGTGACCAATTCATGGCTGTTATTTGTTTTTCTTTCAAAATAAATGGTCACGCGAAACTATCAGCACTTACTTCAAAGTAGTGATTTCTTTTCGACAAAGGCCTGGCTGCCACAAAACAGCCAACTTCATCGGAATTCCCATGATACCTACAAAAGAAAAGTATATGACTATGACAATAACGAAATACTGAAGATTGTCCACACAACTGACACATACATTGTTTGAGTTGGTTACATAATAATACTATAATCATGGTTACCTGAGCATGTCGCCGTCTCTAAGCATCCTCTTTAGGCGCTCCTTGTACCGCACGGCACGCACCTCACGGATTTCTCTGATTCGCCTCCTCCAGTTCAAAAAGCGATAATGAAGGTTTATGTCGTCCATGTCTTAAACTCATTACAGACTAAAAAGAAACAGAAATTTTAAAAATATAATAATGTTTAGGGGATTACTACCTTGACATAAAGTACCTATTACCATTAATGACATACTCTGGGTCTTATTTAGCGAAAAATCATTGGTACCTGATGGCTCCTGATTGTTCGGTCAACAGAGATATAAAAGAAAATGAAGCAATAAAATAACATTGCACAAGCTCCAGGTCTGATAGATGTGTTTGAGTAATCATCAGGGATACCTCTATTGTTGACGCACACAGCTAACACAGCAACCGTGATAAACAACTCCAGAACAATTAAATGTTAGTGCGGTCATAAAAGCCATAAGCAGAAGGAGCGAAAACATCTCTGACCTCAACATGATTACCACTGTTGCGTGACAACAAGAATGACCTGGGTTTGGTTCATAAGCCCAAACTCTTCTCCTTTTGTGTTTGTACTTTTCCATTTTGGTTGAATCCCACATTCCACAGACAAGCAAAGGCGTGGACAGTGACTGTACACCGCCTGAAGGTACAACACCAGCCCCCTGTTGGTGGTAGCCTGTGATGGTCAGGTGACCTCTGAGTTTTACTGAGGACTTAAGGAGACTTTGTTGTTATGGTACTTAAGTTTAAAAAAACAACAAAGGTCACGTGCAATTGACACACCCAGTCTTAATTAACTTGTTCAGTGATTTTGAAATTAACTTTTAATTTTAACATTACTTTTACTTTACAGCAGAAAAAAATGTGATTTTAAAGGTGTTGTGTGTGGGATTGAGTAAAACAATAACAAGATAATAACATACACTTAATAACATCAAGTGTTAAAAACAATTTTAAACACCTAGAAACATTGATATTTGATTTTCTGCCATGTCAGTACAGTAAACCTGTTGCTTCTACTAGAGAATGAATTTCAGAACTAAACACATCAATCACTCCCAGGGATTCTGTTTGTGAACACCACTGAAAACACACATTGTGTCTTTTTTGCCTACTGTGTGCTAATGTTAAAACATGGTAACACAACAGAGCCTCCTGTCATAAAACCAGACAAATTTGTCATATTCACACTAGATGTAAGGAGGGATTTGGGGTAATTTCTTGGAAGACACTGTACTATTTTAACTCTTGTTATGGGAATACAGTGGATATTGGTGGTTTGGACATAAAAAACAGATATGGTCTTTTAAGAAGTGCATTGGTGAAAGACATATCTTTCTGATATCCCTCCCTTTTGCTAATATACCATGGTGGTCTTATTAAAGTTTACCAGTCTTTTGACAGGTTACATAGGTAGAATACAATGGAAAACATCGGCTGATAAAATATAGAAACACTTATGTTATGTTAGCTAATGTTAGCTAGAACATTTATATTATCGGGTCGTAGGTCACAGGACCAGTGGTTTCTACCCAGGGCCATGAGACTTCCTGTATATTTTATAATTATTTGGTTATATTAAATACACTATCTTTATGATACAATTTGCTAACATGGGCTAGGAACTATTGTTTTGACATATTATTATCTTAGAAAAGATTGTATGTCCAGACAATGTCTTCATTACGTGGATAAACGAGGTTCATGTATTTCAAAGTACAATAAAAGAGACTAAATATAAATACAATTCTCAATACTACTAACAGGCTACATAACGTTGATGTTTAACGTGTGTGTTCGTACTAAAATGTAGTGTGGCTTTTTTACTGTTAAATAACTCTTTTGAACGCAACTTACAAAATACAGTGAAGTGAATGGTAACAAGCAAATCACAAATTTTAAAACTATTTCGGTTGTTTTTACCTTCGTTCTTAAGCTACAGCGGAAGAAAACGTCACTTTCGTTTTGAATAACGACACATTTCCATTTTAGCGTTACGGGCGAATGGAAACCTTTTGTTCGAGCTAAGAGTTCGATTTCAACTGACTTAAATGTAAGGGTGACTAAAATGATTCAACACAGATGAACGAAACAACAGACGTATCGCAATGTTTTTGTTTAGGGCTGGTTCTACGATTTACGAGCCAACAGCGAATGCAGCACCACGTTTCCCAAACTACCAGCCAGGACTCTGTGGGCCGGCTGATCCCAGAGTCATAGTGTCGCCGCGCGTTTGGCGAATAATATAAACTAAATTCGAGCAAAGTTCATTTAACACTGACACTAGTCAAAACTCAACTGTCTTACATTGACTTCTTACTGTTTTGAAAGTTGAAACAGGACGTCCTTCGAGTTTTCTTCCAATTTTTGAGAGGTGAAGTCTGTCACTTTATGTCCAACCTGCGTTAACGGAAGTCCCGCCCTGTCTTTCCTCAACCAATCATCCAAGAGAATGACTCCACCGACCTGTGTGTGTGTTGCGTAAAAGGCAGAACTTCGTTTATGAGTTGGTATCATTTTAATATTGCATTCAACACGTAAACCTGTGCTAATCTGTACACAGGCCTAAGTTATTTAATTAGTCTGTAAGCATAAAAAAGTAATGAGTGTATAGTTAAAGTCATTACTGACTCTGAATAAACATAATGAAGCCGGGTATTTCCATGAAACTCTAAAGCTAAAATTGGACATAGCCTGCTGTTGCACATGGGGTCCTCCCAGGTCTAAAAATAGGCTGGGGGTTGCCCAAAAATGCCCTGAAACAAAATAATTTGTCAAGGAAATTATTGTTATACACCTGTAGAAAACAGTTAAAGAAATAACTCATTTTGAAATAGCTTTTTAATGTCACAAGTACTGTTATTAAAACAGGTCATGTTACAAAGCTCTTGTGATGATATTTTAGAACAAACATTTTCTACTTACATTTTCAATTTCTTTCATTGAAAAATATGGTAGGTTTCTATAGCTCTCTCTGACTATCCCTGTAAAAAACTGTACTCTTTCAGGAGACTGGTTGCATCTACCTATTCCTTGTGAAACAACATATTTTTGCCTATTTGCTCTACTGTACAAACACCAAGCAAAAGCAGAATCATTAAAGCAACAATAACATCTCACAACAGATTACAGAATAGAGATATTAAATTATTGGTCATAACCTGAACAGGTTCAGTGTGAATGGAAGTCAGTGCAGTCCTAATAAGAATAGTGAAACAAACGAGTGTGTTTTACTGTGTTTTTACTCAAGTTTATAGTCAGTTTTAATGCCTCTACCATGTGTTTTATGTAAAGAGCGCACATTTATCAACATTTATAATATATAGTGTATATATACATGTCGTATTTACCGCTGTAATAAAAAGTTTTACGTTTGGAAAGGCCTCACGGGCCTTTGGTCCTGATCTGATGTTCTGTTTTTAATGCAAAAAGGGAGGCTGCTTTTAAGGTTTGCCTTGGAAACAAACTGTCAGGGCTGTCATCAGACTGCAGAGCATCACTGAATTACAGAGGTGTTGCTTTAATATGCAACCAGTCCTCAGAGAGTGATATAGCATGGTCCACTCAAGGCGAGGTATGTAACTATTTTTTATTGCCTCCATTGGTTTACATCCATATCATGCTTGTCGTCATAGAAGACGCAGTCATGAAGTAATGTTACCATTGTTACAAAAACAATACTGACAAGTCACAACCATGTTATTTACACTATAAAAATGATCCCTGTGGGGTAGATTTGGTGTTGTGTTATTCCAAAGGATTTTCCATAAGTGACTCCAACCTCTACCAAATCTAACGAGTGGTGTCAAAATAAACTGGATGATTTGCTATGGTGACATTTTGAGGAAACCAGGGGGAAAGTGTTCTATAACACTGCAACGTTTTCAACCTAAAGGACATTTGATGGAGTTGTTCTCCTTCAACTGGTTGTTTGCAGACTCAGCTGTAACACACAAGGCCTAAATACCCATCCTCTTTGTTTAACGTTGTGAGAGCTGAGTGTTTGAAAAAAAAAACTAGGACAAATAGGACATTAACATTGACAGTACAGTTTGAAGTGGTGCAAACAGACAGAATTCTCTGGTAGATGAACAACATTTTGACTGAAAGACGACGATTGAAAAATCATTAGAAATGTAAATTCATGTAATATTCAGAATTTTTTTTTTGCTTTGGTAAAAGTTCACAGCAATCACTAACAATTGAAAAATTCATGTCAAGTTTATTAATTTGTCCTTACCTGTTTTCAGCGTTAGGGAGGGGCTGGAGCTAATCCACCAGAATTGGGCGAGGACAGGTACATCCTGGAGAGTTCACCAGTCCATGACACAGCCACATATAGAAACAAACAACCATTCACACTAACATTCATTCCTGTGGTCAGTGTAGCGTGAACAAGTGACCTAATCCTGCATGGTTTTGGACTGTGGAAGTGAACCTCAGCCTCAGTATCTGGAGAAAACGCCAGCCAAACCGTTTATCCTGACCTGATCTAATTAACTACTATTAAGTCTTATTTATTTATTTCTAAACCTTTCAATTAAATACATTACTTTACATTGTAGGCTGTTTAATTTGCCCTAACACTGGGTATGAGTTATTTTTTTACTACTGTACTCACGTAGATGCCACCTGGGGTTAAGTGACAGTGAAGATAATAACGACGTATCATCGAAGACAAGCTGCCAGATTTTTGTCATCCCGTCTCCTAATTTAACGTGTCTCTGACTCACACGTGGAATTTACTGGGTGGGAATAACTGCCCGTGGTTATTCATGTCTTAGTCATCCAGCCAGGAGTGGCACACCTTCAGTCTCTCATTGTTAGCCAATTCCTGTGAATCTCTAGCCCTGCAGTCACACACTACTGTATGTGCATGTACACCTTGTAAACAAGGTGGCTGGCATTTAACTAAAGGACAGATCAGATTGAAAGACTGGACACATTTTTCACCTCCGGGAAAGTTTTATGAACGCCAATTAACACTGACAATGTCTCATCATTTACCTTCTATACTCTGTATGTTTCTGTGAGTTTGTGTCATGGTAAAAGATAAACCCACCAGTGCTGTTTCCCGACTGCACTGCAGGGAGGACAAGAGTCTGTACCAGTTCTGCAGGGAGGACAAGAGTCTATTGGCCATAATAACCCACTGAAAAGCAGCTCTGAACTTGTTTCATTTTATTCTATTATTAACTTAATTAATTTTAATGAATTAAAATCCACTTTATTCGTGTGGCCCAAAGTCTGATGTCTGTACTAGCCCTACATGAGGCTGGTATGCATTTAACAAGGGGGAAAAAATTGGACGGAACTTGAGAAGGTTTTAAAGTTGAAGGATAGTTTTCAAAACTGGCAAACAGGTAAAAGATGTAAAACACCCAGTGCACAATTACCAGAGTAATAACAAGGTGTAATTAAAGAGCAGCTGAAGTGCCACACATATGCACTTAAAGCTTCAGTTTCATTAATAAGAATTACAGTTACTGTCACTGATTGCTATATTAAATAATACTTGTGTTCAACTCTGGACAAGTCAATGGCTGTAAATAAAATCGTTTGCTAGACGCAATAATTTAGAAAAACCCATTGAGTCAAATTAGTCGGTCACATGACACAGTTTG
>NC_024317.1:5030321-5059957 GCF_000523025.1 Cynoglossus semilaevis | reverse complement strand
GAGCAATGGAGTAGCATACCCGGTGTTCACATGTGATTTATGTCAGTGCAGAAAACATTATTATCCTGTGGTATGACAGACAACAAATGGTATGAGCATGCATTAGTGCGTGTATGTGTCTGACAGAAATGGGGTGTGTGCTCTACTGTGTGAAAATGAGAGAGAAACTAACATTCTCCATCACGTACCCTCCCTTACCTTTTCCTGCTGCTTTGGGCTCTTTATAAGCCACAGCCAGTGGTGTCTGTCAGCCTCATTATCACCTTGTCTTGGCTCGGGGGAATTATACAGCCCTTCTGAAACAGACAAACCGCAGTTTGTAGAACTTAAGACACAGAGAGAAGGAGCTGTCATTATTAGTTTAGGACGACTCTAGGTGCAGGATGCTTCTGTGTTTAAACCTCATGCTGCTGATTTCACTGCAGACGGCTTGGTCAAGTCCACTGACCACACCATCCAGAGGTTGCACTGCCTGCAAAACAAAGCCTTCACAGAGTCACTCGACACCATCCAATGGCTCTGCTCTCGCCCTCGGCGCGTCATGTGGGGTCTACACTCAGGGTTGTGCTCCCGGTCTTCGATGCGCGCCACCAGAGGATGAACCCAGGCCTCTCCGTGCCCTGCTGGAAGGCAGAGGAGTCTGCAGCGCTTCCAGCAGTCCTAGCCCGACTACAGTGTTCAACGGGGCCGGTAAGTAAAACATTTTCACTTCGCAAAATAAGGGTGTATTAAAAAAAATGTAATCGTTATTTCTCAGCCAAAACAAATTGGCAGATCATTTTTAATAATTTTAAAATTGTAAAATTTTGATCCAAAGGTTTTTGATTTTAGATTTAATTCTTATTAAAGAACTGCAGTTTATTTTAATTCATAGTTCTGTTGTTTAACATTGAATGCAGGATTTGACAGCTCTTTATATGTCTAACTCAATTATAAAAAAATATAAACAGATGCCTAAGTCACAAACATGTGTTGCAGTTCTATTAGGAAGGAGTTCATGTTACACTACACTTGTAAGGATATTCTGAGGGGGAAAAAAACATTGGAATGAGATGCAGTGTTGGTCTTTCCTAACTGCTGGGCTGCATTTACAGCCAACAAACAAATGTGGAGCTGTGTTGTATAACCCAGAAATCGGCCGATGTTTCTCATTTAACACTAAAATATAACCACAGAGACTGGGCACTGTGCAGTTTTAATGATCAACTCTAAAACCATATCTTTTAGGCAGTAACTCTTAGCCGTAGACAATCTCACAGTGAACAGAAATGTATGCTGTTTTTGTAAGTAGTAAAATATAACCAGTTTTTATGTTTGTTTGTTTTTAATCCTACATAGATGCAACAGCCACCGACGATCCGCAGGAGGTAAAAAAAAAAAAAAACACCTTCCCTGTGGTTAAATTTAACAGCTTATCAACAAATCTTTAACCAAACCCTTCTGTTTGTCTCCTTCATTCAGGCACCGTGTCGTAAACTGCTGAATACACTGATCAAAGGTCTGGAGGCCCATTTATTTAAGTTGCACCATGATATCTATATGCCCAACTGTGACAGGAGGGGCTTCTTCAGAAGGAAGCAGGTGAGTTGATGGCTTTCAAAAACATTAATCTAACTTAAGAGGCAGAATGACAAAGGAAATTAATTTGGTGTTTTTACAGAACAGCTAAAAAAACCCCATTTACAAATTAATACCTTAATTATTACAACACGCCACCGGATTACAACCGCATTTACCACTGGATCAACTCCTGCTACGGTTCAGGAGCTGAGCATGCGCGTAATTGTTCCACCTCCGCCAGTGGAACGTTTTTCTGTTTTTTTTGCTGTAAAAAAGCTTCAAAGTTAGTTAAATATTTTTTCCATTATTTTCTATTCTATTTTCCCATATCAAACTTTTTTTTCAAAAGTAGACAGAGTTCAAATGGACCGTTTGTTTCTGTATTATTGGGATAACTGAAGCTGTGCTTTGTTAAATGACGCGGTCAGTGAAGTCACTGACATCATATTATTTCAGGTGCGCGTGTTGCGTTTACTGTCCAGCTGTGAAACAGTTTGTTCTGTGTCTGCAGTGTTGGTCGTCTCGGGGAAAGCAGCGCGGCAAGTGTTGGTGTGTGAACGAGAACGGCATGCCGGTCACTTCAGTCGCCAAAAACAAAGGCAGCCTGAGTTGTTAAAACGCACACAGACGGCTGTGAAGTGAACGGAGGCTGACGCTTCAAAAACAGTCTGATGTTTAAGGAAGATGAAGGAACAGCCAGCATCGAGGACACCTCCCACTCCACTCTCCATCAGCCAGCAGCAGCTTCACACCACGAAAAACAACAACAACAACAACATTGTCTCCTAGCGCCCTCTACTGAACGTACTTTAGGCTACAATGATGTCGACTGTCAATTTGCTTTGCACATATTTTTCTCACACGTTCTATCTACACAACTGTCTGATGTTTTACAGTAACAGCTGGGAAAGTGTTTGGTTTATTTGTGAAAGAAATGTCCATTTACACACAGTATAACTGAGTATTTTGTATGCACTCAACGTAACTATTTATATTTTTTTTCAGTTTTTCTACCTTAAAACCACTAAAACGATATTACTGTAATATTTGTACATAATCCAATGTTCCCCTTATTTATGTTACTTTAATATATTTTTATTTATCATGACATTTCTGACAATTTGGATCATCCACAAGAGTAAACAACTATGGTATTATTTAAAATCCTCATGTTTTTTTTTCACATACAACTATATTGCAGTTATTCTTCATCATCAGAGAAACGGATGTACAAACCTACAAACAAATGACAGATACAAATAAATAGTATAACAACAAGACCTGAGAAACAATTCATGTTTTTGTCTGCTAATGCTATGCTAAACAGCACTGAGAAATAATTCCATGGAAATAAACCTTTTCTTTTGGTACAAATTAAATACTTCTATTTTCTTTTTTAAATGTTATGATTCTTAAAAAGGAAGACAGTTTTAGGGGGATTCGAAACCTGTAACTTCTACATGCATTTACATTTGAGCATAAGTCAATATATGTGTATATTTTATATTATTATATATTCATATTTATTTATATTAGTTCATATTTTATGTGTAAATTGTATAAAATGACCGTTCTAGTCAAACAAGTGTCATACACATATAGTATGTTATTATATAAATATATGTATTAATTTCATACAGTATATGGATGTTAGGTTAAGTATGGAATACTTTATTTATTTTGGTATTCTGTGCATGTCAACAGTTAGCATGTAGGTACCCTTCCTGGCCTGCAGGTGATGCTAAGTATTCGTTTAAAATCCCACTTCCCTTAGTGTGCAGGGCTCGTACTGTAGAATCATTTTCAACCTGAAAAAAAAAAATACGGTAAGGTTTCTGATATTAGTGACGTGTCCCCCTGCCCCCCCCCCGACTCCCTTAGGGTGACTGTACAATATACAGCCATATTTCAAAACATGAACAACCAATTAAAACCATTTGAAACCAACGTTATCATGCTAATTACATATTACATTGTTGGCGCTAGGGGGCAGTTTAGCCCAGGACGAAAAAGTCTAGGACTACCACTGCTGCCATCCATCCATCCATCCATCCATCCATCCATCCATCCATCCGTCTTCTACCCCAACAGTGTCAGCCAAAATAGTCATTTGTACATGTGGTCACTTCAGACTGTCATCAGTCGTCTATGGGCCAAATAAATGTGGTCAGTTGGACCTGGGTGGCAGCAGTGGTCCACCTCTGAGTGCCGTGGGGCAGGAGTTAACACAGAGTCCCAGCTGAAGGCGGACCTCAGCCTACTTTACATACTGTACATACTCAGAGGGACTGAGCCACACACACGACTCCACAGCAGTCCACACTGGGAGACACGGACAGTTACCTGTGAAAGAGCCAGAATGTCTTTCCCTCCTCCTCCTCCGTCACCTCCTCCTCCTTCTGCTCCTCCTGCCTCCTCCTCCTCCAACCATCTCAACAACTTGGCGCCTAAAAGTAAAACCAAGAAGAAACACTTTGTTCAGCAGAAAGTGAAGGTGTTCAGAGCTGGTGACCCCGTGGTGAGCGTCCTGATGTGGGGGGTCAACCACACGGTACGTGGAGCGTTTACACGTGAGCGTAAAATGAATATATTTATCAAATATTCATGTTGTGTATTACAAAAATAATCTGTTGTTAAATCACAGTTCCAGGTTCCAGAGATGTTTATCCTAGAATGAAACTGAAATGTTACCACTTTGTTTCTCTATAAAACTCTGGTGGTCGAACAATTGACCCATTGTTACATTTTGTAAACATTGAAACAGGGCTAAACACCAGCGCTTAATGCAGAGGTTCTCAAAGTGGGGGGCGCGCCCCCTGGGGGGCCACAAGCGCGGATGGAATTAATGACTAAAATGTCCCGCAGCATATTGTCCAAATGTTTAACAAAAGACGGGAAATTTTCATATGAACCACAGGGGGCACAAGAGAAAGGGTTTGGGAACCATTGGCTTAATGTATGTGATGGACACATGGGGGAATATATTTGCTTTTTTCACATTTTAACCACCGATCATCATCTCGTGCAGATCACTGAGCTGATCCAGGTTCCTGTTCCTGTCATGCTGCTTCCAGACAATTTCAAAGCCTGTGCCAAGATAAAAGTCTGCAACCACCTCTTCAACAAGTACAGTGCTCCTCCTCCTCTCCTCCTCCTCTCCTCCTCCACCCTCCTCTCCCCTGTTTTGTCTGCCTTCATCCCGTTCGTTTGCTCAGATTTCTCTGGCCTTCATAATTGTGCTTATCGTAGACAGCAGCCAGTAGGGGCTCCCCTCGACACCGCCGCAGCTACGACTGTTATCATCAACAGTGACCGTGACATTGAGCTGGTGCACGGACCGAGAGACAGAAAACACTATGAAACACATCCATGCGTGTGGATGATAATTGTGTGGAACGTCACAGCGCAATTTTCATCCAGTAAGAAGCTGTAACCCAGCCAGGATATTAACAGGTGCCAGGCGGGTAATAAAAGTTGATGAAGTCATCTGAAAATGTTTAAAGGGCTCAGAGAGCACGGTCGTCAGTTAGACACAGTGTGACATGTTAGGAAATCATAAAGATTCATGAGAGCGGTCTCATCTGTGAGGAGCACTCGCTGTAAGGACGGAGTCGAGAACAAACTGGGTGGCTTTGAATAATCCTTTAATCCACCCAGGAATCCAGGTTATGAACAGACTTAAAAACACAAGTGGGAACAAAAAAATACTGTGTTTTTTTAACTTCTCATGTTGTTTTTAATTCAAGAAAAACAGACAAATTCTTCAGTCTGTCTGACAAAGTATTCAGACAGATCATTCAAAAGATCACCTGTTAATATGTCATTCTCCTATTGTGTTCTGTCCCTCAACTGTATTGAACTGTATCTTTTTATTGTATATATGTCTCTTTGTACAGTGACCTTGAGACTTGCAATAATAATAATCATCATAATAATGATAATTATACATTTTCAGAAGACAATATATGTTATTATATTTCATTAACTACCACATTTGTCACTCAGAGAGAATCTTCCTGGTCAGTTCAAGTTCAAAGAGTACTGCCCTCAAGTGTTCAGAAACCTGCGAGAACATTTTGGCATCGACGACCAGGATTTTCGGGTGAGACTGTAAACTGACTAAAACGGAACAAGAAAAAAAAAATCAACTTGATTTTTGTTGTGGTCTTCTTGATTTGAAACGATTCCGACATGATTCTTTAACCTGCTGCTTCAGCTGCATTTGAATTTTCTTTGTGTATTATTTCCATGTGTCAGGTGACACACACACACACACAGTCATGGTCTGCTCGGCTCCCTGCACATTTGTTTAGCACAGCATGATCCTGTGAGCCGAGTGTTACAGAGAAACACAGTCAAACATTAACAACATCCATCAGTAAAGACTGACATTACACTGTTCATACAGTTCATAAGTGACCCTGTTGTGGTGCTCTCCCCTCACTCACCAACAGGTGTCTCTGACCCGCAGTCCTCCAGTCAGAGAGGAAGGACATCTGCTGACATCACACGACCACACGCTGGTGGTGAAGGAAGTGTCCAGTGAGGAGGTGGAGGAAATGCACAGCATTCTGTCAGAGTATCACCAGGTACGAGTGGAAACGTCCGCCGTGGCAGACGACATTTTGAATTTCCTTTCACAGTAACGTCAAAACTGAGGAAACACAGTGAAATACAGTTAGTTATAGATGATGATACAGAGCCACATTAGACTTTATATATATATATATACATATATATTGTAGATTATAGATCAGTGGTTCCATAGTGTAGCAGTTACCATGCCCGCCTTGGTGCCTCCAGGGGGCAGCCTGTTGCAGTAGATCTGCTGTTAACGCAAGATTTTCCTCAGCATGGGATCAATGATGTTTTTGTTTTTCTTTTAATAAATGACCTCGTCTTAAAACAACAAGTAACATTAAATGATTGTCTCTTATTTCAGTGACTCAGCATTTCAGTTTTTTTTTGTTTTTGTTTTGTTTTTCTTCTTCTCTCCCAGCACATCGTCACCTGCTACGGCAGTACTCTACTGCCTCAGTTCCTGGCCATGTACAGAGTGACGGTGGAGAGTGAGGACACCTACCTGTTGGTCATGAGGAACGTGTTCAGCCATAGACTGCATGTCCACAAGAAGTACGACCTTAAGGTACCCCTGCAGAGAGGAATCCTAAAGATACCATGTACTGTCAGACAGTTTGTAGTACTTTTTGAAGTATTGTTGTTTGACGGTGATTAAATCAGCACCCAGTCATGACAGGTATATATATATATATTTTTGTATTTCATGTACACAGGCTGCACAGTCACAGTCATTAATATATGTCATTTATATGACAGTGAGCCATGTATTTCATGTTCACAGGCCGCACAGTCACAGTCATTATTATATGTCATTTATATGACAGTGAGCCGACTATATACAGTATTTTCCCACATACTTGTGTAGAGATATGTAGCTTTACCACTAGATGTTGCCAAATCAAACAGAACACGCGTTTAACTCAGTGGTTCTCAAACCAAGGTACACATGTCATTGGTGGTACCTGGGCTCCCTCTAGTGGTACATCACGAGGTAGTTAAATACATCTACGTCGCTTCAGCCTCGAACACGTGACATTTTACTGTGTAGTAAATTCGTTTCTCCAAGATTAAACCAAAAAGGACGAATTTAAATGTACCCAATTTAGGCTGCTATAAAAAAAAATCTGTGCAACTTCTTTCTATTTCACCTTTGATAGAAAAAGTGAAGCTTTATAAACCAATGTAAAAACTTTGATTCTAATCAGAACAGACAAGATCATTTGACATTTTAGTAAATGAGATTTTCTTTAACTCATTGTTTTTTACAACTCCAAACGGTACAATATCTAGAACCGGCTCTAATTCTAACGTCTTAAACATAAACACCGAGTCGTTTTCTTCACTCCCTGAGCTTCACCACAGCAGGACTGTTAGGAAATATATGGAAATGAGTTTTTGTGAGTACAATGGGAATTTAAATTGTAAAAAGTACCTAACCTAAGTTGACAAATGTTTTACTTCAGGCACAGGGCACGGAGAGGGTTTTACTGTCTGAATGTCTGTAATTTATTGATGTACGGCTGCACGGCAGAGTGTGATGGATAGAAAACTGCCTGCAGGAGAACAGTTATCAACGACGGTGTCTTTTTATTGGTTAGGGCTCCCTGGTGTCTCGAGAGGCAAGTTTCAAAGAGAAGGTAAGTGCAAAATTGATTTTTGACCTTCAACTAATTTCTGAATGGTTTTCAAAGACTTTTGTCTGAAGTCTGACCAGTTGACGTGGAACCTTAAAATCATTCAGATTCACCAAATTGAGCCTGATAACAAACACATTAGTGTCTCCATTAACACAGAACTCCAGATTATGAACTAGATTCTCACCAGACTGAAGCTAATTATCAACAGCAGAATTCCTGAAGAAGTGTAGTTTAGTTCTGTCTAAATTTCTGTTCAATATTTTATCTCTATACCTTGAAAATTTACATTTTTAAAATGTTTATGGAATTTTCCTTTAATGAATAATAATAATAATGAATCCACTGCTACACATAACCTACAGAGGCTTGAAACACATTTGTAAACAACATGTTAGAGATTAGAAGTAGAAAAAATGTGTGAGAATAAAAAGGAAGAAATGTCTTAAAATTTTTAAGAATGTCATAAAAGCTGAGATTTGAGAACAGACAGCTTTATACAGTGTGAACACATCAGAGTGGTTTTAAGAAGAGACTTTCAGTGATTTATATGAAAGAAAAATTCTTATCAGATGGTGAGAAGGAAGATCAGACGCTCTTATGTTTGGCCTGCAGCTACTCTGACCCAGATGACGAGCTGTAAAACATCCATATGCACAGGAAAAGAGCAGACCTAAATCACACTTCCACCCAAGTGGTTTATTCACAACACCTCCCCCCCCACCCCTCCTTGTCATCTGTCGCCTCATGTCCACATTAGTGCCAGCATCTACAGGGAGTCTTCTTGATGGATGTACTTTCTAATCCGACTGAACCGCGGTGACGCAGACGTTCATGTCGTTCATGTGACTTTATGACAGTTGGCGGTGTTTGAGGGCCACGTCTTTAGATGTACCGAGGTTTCACCCGTGACTCTGTCTGCAGGATAAAGAGCTGCCCACGTACAAGGACATGGACTTCAGGAACAAGATGCAAAAGGTTTATGTGGGTGAAGAGGAGAAGGAAAAGATTTTGGACAAACTGAACAGAGACACTGAGGTAGGAATGAAATGAACATTAACGTCAAAGACGGTTTGATGGAGTGTCCACATCGAAATGTAGGGGGAAAAAAACTAGGGATGTCTGATAATATTGGGCAATGTCTGGGTTTTGCCAAATGATGTGTTCCCTAAAATAATTTTGGGGAAAAACGGCTGTATATAAAAGTGAAAGACACTAGATGGCAGCATTGCAGCTCAAAAAGGTAATATCGTTCTTTTTTTTTCATCATACGTCTCTGTCTTTTTCCTGCAGTTTCTCGCCCGTATGAAGCTGATGGACTACAGCCTGCTGCTGGGCATCCATGATGTTGAACAGGCTGAGCAGGAGGAGGAGGAAGATGAGGAGGATGAAGAGGAGGAGTTGTATCACGAAGACGAAGATGATGATGATGAAAACGGGCTGCCCCCTGCTCCGGGCTCCACGTCGCCCCAGGGCATCGCCGGCTACATGAACTCCTTCAAACCCATGGGTCCTGGGGAGTTTGACCCGTACGTGGACGTGTACGCTGTTCAGAGCTCTGTAGGTGAGGCCCGGACTTCGACTCGGATTTCTCTAAAAAATGTAGCTGTAACACTCTCAAACTATTACCCCACCCTGGGCTGCAGCGGTTAGGATCAATATCACCAACCCTGTGCTGTGAATCACTCCCGTGTAGGTGCGCCCCGGAGAGAGGTGTATTTCATGGGTCTGATTGACGTGCTGACACAGTACGATACCAAGAAGAAAGCGGCTCACGCTGCCAAGGCTGTCAAACACGGGGTGAGAGATCAGGCTTCTGTGCTGGAAGTGCTTAGCACACAGTCTGCATGCTTTACAGCTCCATCCTGCACCGCGTTACAGGACGCCTTCACTCTCCGCATACTTTCTATTGATCAATTATGTTTATGTGTATTTTCTGCAGGCGGGAGCAGAAATCTCCACCGTTCACCCCGAGCAGTACGCCAAACGTTTCAGAGAGTTCACCGCCAAGATCTTTGCCTAGCTTAAAGACTTAGACCAACGTCTGCGTGGGACTGTGGCTTGGATTACACAGCACAGATTATGAAGCACAACATTTGCTGTGGAAGGATTAGAACGTAGGAGGGTCGTGAATACGAAACCTCAGAATCCCACAAAACGGGTTTGTTTTCATTTGTAACTAATATATAAAACCAAGATTTATCACTGACGATCCATCGGATTAAAACGTTAATCGTCAGAATGAAACTGACGCCATATGTTAAATAAATCCATGGTATATTCACTCATTGTTGCTCTAATACACAGTGTTCCAGAAATATATTAAAAAAATTAAATGATTATTTGGGATTTTTGATTTATCTCAATTAATCACGATTAATCTGGAATATTTATTTGATCATGATTAATCCACAGCTGTTTTGTGATGACCTCTGTGTGACATCAGGTCTGCACGTCTGTACATTATGATTCACGTTTTTAACAGGATGTAGAAAACTGACCAACGAACTTCGTTTCCTCTGTTTTTTCCTACTGGCAGTTCCAGGTGGTGCCTTGAACATCAGTATTGTGTGTTTAAAAATTGGTGGGAGACAAAGGGGGACGGGGGACTGACTTACATCTGTAGTTGGACAGAAGGTGTTTAGGTCAAAGGTCACACCTGTTAGTCTTGAGCTCAGCTCATCTGGAGTACCGAAAGACATCTGTAGTTGGACAGAAGGTGTTTAAAGGTCAAAGGTCACACATCACGTGAATCTGGAGTACCGAAACAACCTGCGCTGACATTTCCTAACAGGCTGGAGTCTCGGCCGTGTCATGTACCAGCAGCTGCTGTCCCCTTGTCCACTTGTCCACAGTCTTCCCTCTGTCACTGACACACGTCTGTACAAAGACGTGGCTTATTTTACATCAACTGCCGCCAAAAGCAGGAGTAAAGTCATCCAACGATGTCCTTGATCTTTACATACATAATAAATGATCAAAAGTCCAGGTCTTTATGACTCCACCATTTAATCTGTGGCTAAAAACCTAATGAGAAATGTCTGTTATTACATTCAAATTAAATCTGACGTCCTTTCCAATAATACCAGACTCTTCATTCAGACTTTCGACTCCACGCTGACCTCAGTACGTGGTCTGTAAAGTCACGGCGCTGTGAATGAGCGAACATTAGCTGCTGCTGCAGAGATAAGTTCAGGTCATTACATCTGGACGTCTCCGTTTGGCCTGAATAATAACGGACGTCTCCACTTTACCGCTTCATTTAACAGAAGTAGAAATTCCTTTATAATAAATGTTCCCTTTACTGTGGTAAATGAGAGTAAGTCCAAAAGTTCAAAGTCAAATTATTGGGATAAATCACGACGTCAAAACGTGTCTGAGACACCTGTGAGACGGGATGAACATCAGACACCTTACAATTACTCCATGTTGCTTTATAAAAAAATACCTCTCTGTCATTATTACTGTATTTACTTGCTAACTGTTGACGACGTAGTAAAAGCGAAAACCTGCAGATAATAATTTAAAGGTTAAATAGAGGACAGAATAAAAATACCACTGGAAAAAAATAATGGCTAACAGTGTCAACGGGCGACACAGAACACATTTCTGCCAAGGATGGAAAGTGCTGCTGAATGTTCGACCCACAGAACAAACTGATTCTACAGTGATGAGTATACCAACAATAAGGCCCTCGGCCCCCGGCAGGACAACACCAGGCTTCATTCTACACCAGTCTCAAACAGGGCCTTCATAGACCTACAGTATCATGTGCCACTGACCTGCCTGCGGTGCAGAGGAGTTTTCTATGGTACCATTTCATCACTGTTATATATTGTTTGTTTGTTTAGACTATTTGAGCAAAGAGAAAAAGCCGAGGTATTTACAGCAGTCTTGTTTTATTTTAGGATGAAACCGATCCTCTCTGCTAAATACTAACGTACATTCACTCTCTGTAGATTATTTTCACTCACTGAGCTCAACAGAAATCAGACGTCCGTCTCAGTCTCACTTGAGATTTTCTTATTAAAACCAGTGCAAAGCAGGTTTGTGTTTCCACATATAAAAATGATACAAACGGACCAGGTAAATAAACAGCAGTACTTAAGTCAAGCAGTAAACTTCGAAAAGCAGAGGATGCCGAAGAACGGAAAAAGACGTGTCCATTGCACTAAAACCTTTGTCCCACATCACATTGAACTCAATTGTTATTTTTCTTTTACAAATAAGACATCAACATTCATGAATACAAATGTATGACAGGGTCACCTATGATTTGAGCTTCAGTTTTCTTTTTTTTTTAGTTTTTTTCTTTTAGTTCTAGGTCTGAAGGTTTTGTGTAATAAATGTCGTCCAAAGACAAAATGAAAGAAAAAGGTATTGTGTTAAAGATACTGTTTTAATTCTGTGGCCAAATAAATTCAGTAGTTTATGTTTCCCTCATTTTCAATGTGTTTGTTTAAATGTAGATTATAAAACATTTATATTTCAGCAATCTAAAATCTTCTGAGTCCTTATTATTTAGTATCCTATGACAAACCCTTATTTCTCAATATTGCATTAAATATTTTGAACATCTTAATTTTCCCAATCGTAGCATCAGTTCTTGTTGTTGACTCCCACTGTGCTGCTCTTTTTGTTTTGGTGTTAAACAAATATTTCCTTTCTGGTGTGTAAACCCATGAAACTCAAACCACCTCAGAAATAGTACAAAGGAAGAAAAAAAATAAAAAAAATCCTCTCCATATAAATTATGTTGACCCAGAAAAAAGTAGGTCAAACTCATAAAACCAGCATGGGACCATGGGAGGAGTGGTCTGGTTCAGAGGATTTGATGTGTAAATGCTAGTAGGCAGTTCAGTGGTGGCCAACAGCTACAGGAGTCCAGTCATCAGGTCCAAAAAGACAAAAAAAAAACAAGGTTTCAAACATGAAGCTGCACACGAGCACATGTGACGACAGTACACAGCATGATCCCCCCCCCCACCCCCCCATCCACCCACTATGCCTTGGCCTTCCAGGAACAAAATCCTCATCAGAGTTAATATCTGTGTACAGTTGTACCTCATCATCAACTGTTTTAACGTAAGGCCCTGACAGATAAAAAACAAAACAAAACACAAAACTGTTCCCAACACCAAAGCATGATCAGACGACGAAGGATTCCTTTTGAATCATCTCATGAGTATAAAAATACAAACAGAGACAGATGCTCACATCACGGACGAGTACACGCGGCAGAGTCTTCAGATCGACACAAAAATACACACAGTTCTGCAGGAGGACGGGCTTTGTGTCTGTTCAAAAATATTCAGCGGGGGCAACATTCCTCTGGTTCATTCCTCTACAGTGATTTTCAAATATAATCCCAGTCCTCCAGCAGTCGACTTCAGTAGATCAGATCTAAGAATCGCAGCCGGAATATCATTAACTCTTTATAAAATAAAACGCCCGGACACGCGGCGGCGTCCGGAAACACACGTCAGCACTTGAAACCATAGACTCTATGTTTACATTCAGCCACCATCAGAACCCTGTCACTTCCTTCCATTTCCTGTCAAGTTAATAGATGCTCCATGACAATGAGCTGCGCTTCGTGACGCACACGTCACGTACAGCGTTGGTGTCGAACACAGTGATGCAGACGTGACACTGGAGTCTCAGTCTGGAGTCGATCAGGCGGCGTTCCAAAGGAAAAGCCACAGCATGAGGCTGTGCAGCGAATCTCTGAGCAACTACAGGTAACCGTTTGTTTTTATACACAATCATACAGAACCATCTGGAAACTTTTCAGAAGATTATACTATATTTCATCAATGCTTTTCTATACAATTCTACTAACAGCCTTGTTTGTTTTCCAACCACTGTCGACATTAATTTAATATTATTTCTGAGCCATAGACTGTATATGAGAAATGGATGGAGCTACGGCTAACAGTATGACCATGAAGTCTTCTGCCATGATTTTTTGTCTCACAGTATGACCATGAAGTCTTCTGCCATGTTTTTTGTCTCGGGTACAAATACTAATAATAATAAAAATAAAAAAATTCTCTCCCTGGATCGTTGAGGGACAACGTGGAAAAGACCAAAAAGATGTAATGTCTATGTTTATAGAAAGAGGAAAAGCATGTATCCCAAAGAACACCATCCTCACTGGGAAACACAGACATGGGAGACCAGAATGGTTGGACTGGAACCAGAAATCCAAAAAGAACCAGAAAAAAAAAAGTTTCTGAAACAGGAAACTTCTGAGCAACGACAGTCTATGGCTGCGACCATTTCTTATACAGTATCGTCTGTACCAGGAGTGGGCAAACCTTTTGACTAGTGGGCCACGGCACAACCCCCCCGGGGGGGGGGGGGGCGGGTCAAGAGCAGATAGATGGAGTGTTTTTGTGAACTAAGATAAATGACATGGAAATGTCCAGGAGAGACGCTGAAAGGCTTTTAGGTATTACAGGGAAAAGGCAGAAGTAGAATAATATAAATTCATAATATGATTTGGACACGTTTGGACCCCGGGCCTTAGTTTGCCCCATGTCTGGTCCACACCATTGAACCAGACATTCACAGTCAGTAAGCTGGAAATGAAAGTGTGTCTAATTTAGAGCCAAGAGACTTGAAACCACAGTCGTCCATTTACTGAATCAAAAAGTGAACAGAACTTATTGCAGTCTAGATGCTGATTGGTTGTTTTTGAAAAGGCAGGTTTTGTTTCTTAAGGGAGTGAATATACTGTGTTTGATACTTGACCGTGGTTGGATATCGACTGCTGTTGTATAGAGTATGAATCATACTAGCTGGTATACAGTGCAATACATTCCTAATAAATCTGACGCCATGACGTTTGTCACCCAAGTAAGTCCGACTTCATTTTTGGTTACACCCGCACACACACACACACACACACACACACATACATTACACTCTATTTCCATTATGACACTGCTCTTCTGGAGGTGCTGTAGCTCAAGCTGGTGCCACCGCTCTTGTGCGAGATTTTGAGTGTCGTGGCAACCGTCGAGCTCGGCGCCATGGCAACAGGGAAGCTGGATGTTGTGGCTGCTGCAAAACCGACTGCTGTGACAATAGAGGGGGTCGGTTCATTGGGGCATCCGTACTGTAGCAGGATGTCGACGCACTCCTGGCTGCCAGCACTGCGAGCTAAAGCCAAAGCTGTCAGGCCCTGGGCGTCTCGGTACCGAACGTCACAGCCGTACTGAAGATAAAACAAAAGATCATTTGGTTACGAATGACTAAAAATAATCCTTTCTCTATGGGTGAGAAGAAATAATTTGCAAATATTTGCGAAAATCATAGATTGACCATCGACATTTCATAAACTCCCGCGTTAAAAATAAATTCTAAATTTTGCAAAGGCTATGCCAACAAATGGCATATACAGTGTGATTGTGATTGCTAAACGCTAGCTCAGCGATAACTCAACGTTAGCTCAGCGACTTCTCTTTCTATCCTGGCATGTTTTTAACTGCTTTTCTTTTCTAACTGTTTGAACCCATTGTACAAGGGCATGACTCAATAACCCTGAGTGACTTTCCCACAGCGTAAGTGTCAATTCAGCTGATGAGTCTGCTTCAATGTTCACTGCTGGATTGATTGTTAACGGGATAAAAACTATTATTGTTATTATTTCAGACGGTTTGTGCATAAAACACGGCCTCAGCCGTGGAGAAAATCTGAAATCCCGTCGGAGCTTGTTGTTTCTGTGTCTCTGCGACGTCATTATCTCTGTGTCCACGCCTCCAAAGTGCTACTGTTTTGTGTGGTTTCCTTTATCACAACTGGCAGAACTGGCACACTGACATAAACAGCGGTGGGAGAAAAAGAAACGCACCCAAACCAGAAGCTGTGTCATCACCACATCACCCTGGTGACACGCGGCGTGCAGCGCGGAGCCGGGCAGTCGCAGCGCTAACAGGGACCTGGAGGACAGGGCCAGGCTAACAGGTGCATTAATGTCCTCCTTAGAGCAGTGGGCCAGAAGGAGCAGCAGTTTGGGGAGGTTGTGCTCCATCACTGCCATGAGGAGACGGCCGGCGAGTGTGATGTCTGGACCCTCGCTGGGAGAGGGAGGAGGCAGTGGTGCCACAAACAGTTTCTGCTCATATTTGGCTCTGATCCAGGACTCTCGCTCCTCTCTGAAAAACCAAGAGAAACAGGGAAAAAAGAAAGGCGCAGCGTATTTACAGCTCCTGTCTTTGTAAGGTTGCAGCTTAAAACCTACCTCCTGTGAATCACTTTTAGCACCAGCGTGTAATATTTATGAGGCTTTATTGGCAGAAATGGAATGCATAAAGCCATGAGTGTGTTTAGATAGGTGCGTAGCTGCTGCAGAAATAGCATTTTATGTGACATTAAAATAATCTCAAGACTATGACTTAGAACAGGGCTGTCAAACTCATTTTGTTTCACAGGCCACGTCCTAATTAGGTGTGAGGTGGGCCGGACCAGTGCAATTACCTATAAATAACAATAAGTCTTTCCTAAGGAAAATAAGTTTTTCCTGTAAAAACAAGTGTATTAGACAAATCCTAATTATATGTGAATATAATTATTTAAATTAATTATAATGAAATGTAATTTTACAAAACATTTCCTGAACATGAAGTGTTTCTGTATTTTTTTTTCAAAATGTATCAAGCAGGCCGGATTGAAACCCCAAGCGGGACAGTTTTGGCCCACGGGTCATATGTTTGACACCCCATGTTCAGGTGAATGAATCAGTTTTCTCTCATCTTTGTTCTCACCGTGTGGAATCAGGTGTCGGTTTACGTCTCCCCAGGGTCCGTGCCTCCCATATACTGTTGACCAAGTGGTTGCCGATGGCACTCAGGACCAGAGTCAGCTCTTTGGGCAGATCGTCAAGGTCCAGTGAACGGACGCGGGTCAGATGGGTGCCCAAGTTTCTGTGGATCCCCGAACACTCGATACAAATGAGAGCGCCCAGGTTCAGGCTGGCCCACGTTGGATCTTAAAAGTAGAGTGAACGCAACAAATCAGAGCCAAGCTCAGCCAGAACTGAATATTAATGAATAAAAGGGAGTGATTTTAACTTTAACTAGGATGTGGTCACGAATGGTTGTAGTCAAATCCTCAGTGTTTAAGTGTCAGACCAAGTCCAAGTCCAAGTTACCAAAGAAACGTTTGGGGTAGAACCTAATTTAGAATCCACATTTGTAGTCCCAAAAATAAGAAAATTAAGCCTCACAATCTGAAGGCAGTGTCCATGAGAGAGAAAGTCTGGATTTAAGTCTGAGTCAAGAGAGAGATGTTTTAATCAGTCCCCAGGGTTTTGAGTCACAGAAACAGAGAAATTATTTTTCTCTCCCTTAGGATTCTGCTCAGATGGAGAGTCCCAGAAAAAAGAGTCTGAGTTGAAGTTGATCCCTAGAGTTTAGGCCAGTGTCTGAGGTAGAGAAAAAGGTTCAGATTAAGTCCTTTAGGTTTTGAGTCAGAGTTAGTCAGTCAGAGAAAGAGGATCCAGACGTTTTTTAATCTGGTCCACAATGTTTGGGTCAAAACATTCTTTACACAGAAAAAAAAGAAGCTTCAAATCTGAGTAAATCCTGATGTATTGGTGTCAAAGTCTGATGTTTAGACATAGAACAGAAGTTAAAGGTTTTCATCCAGAGTGTAAGTCCAAGGTCGGGCGTCAGAACAAAAGTAAGACTTAGATCCAAGCTAATGTTGCAGAAACTTTAGCTTGGATCTGAAACGTTAATGTTGCAGAGTCAGAGGAAAAAAATGAAGTTAATTTACCAAGAGTTGAGTCACTGTCTGAGAACAAAGTTCCAGTTATGTCACCTTGGTTTTGGGTCACAGAGGAAGACGCTTCGTTCTGGGGTGAAAAGTTGCTCTAATGTCCTGATGATTTGGACTTGGACTAAGAGAAAACGTTTGACTTGAGTCTTAACTGAGTCACAGAGGAAGAGGTTCGATTCCAGAACAACCGGGTGTTAGGTCTGTAGACTCTGATTTTACAGAAGAAAAGTTTAACCGGGTGTTAGGTCTGTAGACTCTGACTTTACAGAAGAAAAGTTTAATCTAAGTTAAATTACCAGAGACTTAGACCAGAGTTTGAGTCACGTCAGTTTCTAATGTAATTTCGACTCCAGGTCACTCTCCAGGTTTGACTTCCCAGCACCAGAGCTCTAAACCAGGTTGACTCCCAGTCCTGGACTGGAGTTCTTTGTGCTGGGACAGTGTCAGACACTAAAGACTGTGGAGATACAGATCTGAGCTGTTAACTCTGTCGCCAGACTTTATACCGTGTCCCTTAAACACTGGCACTTTAAAGAGTTCCAGCATCAGAGGAAAATTTTGCCGATAAATTTCTGTTTGGACCAGTGGTTCCTCAGACACTTTTATTAATCATGAGCCGTATAAGTGAAATAATGCTGATTAAATAAAAAAATAAAACAAAGCCTCATCCTTCGTTTGCTCCGCAGCCATTGTCTCCTCTTCAGGACTGAAGGCAGACGCATTAGCAGTATTTGCACGTTCCGTCTCAACGGCTTCATTTACCTTGGACTTAACATTGGGGCAGTTCGTTTGGCAGATACTTTCACTTACGTCAGTGAAAAATTATTCCAGGGCTCAGATGACAACTCAATTTAGCTCCAATAAAGCATTTAGCTAATGAGTTTTCTTTGAACGATTCAGCCGATTTCAACTCAACTCCACTTCGAAAACGTAGCAATTACAAACTACAAAAACATGAATCTTCCGTTTCCTCCATGGATCGAGAATATAGTCACACAGACTGCACACACACACACATGTTGAGGTGACACACATACTGCACACACACACACACACATGTTGAGGTGATGTTACTTAAATGCAACTCGTTCATTAATCGTAAAATAAATGACCTCAAGAA
The DNA here is from genome assembly GCF_000523025.1 of Cynoglossus semilaevis. Lineage (NCBI taxonomy): Eukaryota > Metazoa > Chordata > Actinopteri > Pleuronectiformes > Cynoglossidae > Cynoglossus > Cynoglossus semilaevis. Next base: position 5,041,276 of record NC_024317.1, on the reverse strand, counting down.
TATTTAAAAAAAAAGACACAAATTGTAAAGTTAAAATGATAACCCAACCCTAACAGGACACACATGGATGAACTGAGTTCTGGTACTGACTTGGAGAATCACAGTCAACACAGAAGTTGTTGCCCTTTGCGTTGCGGATCGCCTGCAGGGCAACTGCTTCACTCAGGCTGTTTCTGCGAGCCTGTGGAAACACAAAGATAAAAAAAAAAGAAAAGATTAAGAAAATTTACATTTAAAAATATATATATATGCACACACACACACATATATAAATATATGTGCATATATGTATAGACACACTTATATAAATATATGCAGACACATATATATATATGCACATATATATGTGCACACACAGACATTTATAAATATATGTACACAGACATATTTATATATAGTGTATATAGTCACACACACATATATCTACTGTACATATATATATGCATATACAGTATATGCACACAGACAAATTTTTCAAATATATGGTCATATTTATATATGTGTATATATATATTTATACAAATATATATTTATATGTTTACATGTGTGTATATATATAGATATATATTTATATATATATTTATACACATATACATATATATAATGTTTATATTTATATGTATATATACTAAGGACCCTTCAGGGGTTGCCGCCGCCGCCGCCGCAGCAGCCAGTAGTATGTATTAAAACATTGCTCAGTTTTCAACACCTGGTAATATTCCTTGACCTAACCTTGAGAGATGATGTGAGCGTGAGACTAGCACCATGTTGATAATAATTGATGGACAACTGGGGGGGGTTAAGTGTTTGACCCAAGGACGAGTTCACACTTAGCTGAGTTTAAACCCTGGATATCTGTCTGGAAGATAAACTCCCCGCTGTTGTGGGCCAGCCCTCCGCAGCCACACAACAGAGCGTAAAACAGAGTAAGAATCAGGACAGAATTTGGAGAAATGAAACACAGAACCGGTTTTGGCAGGTTTAGCAGCAGCAGTAAGCGTTGAGTACGTTGAGCTAAAGACTCCCACGGCGGGGACATAAACACCTGCGATTATGTGGAAAATAATATCACTGTTTAATCACAACCTTATATTTGACAGAGAAGATGAACTTCTCTGTTCTAGTCTTTATGTCGAATCTCCGTAAAATCTCAGAATCCAACTTTACATCCAACTCCAGGAGGACCACCAACGCCAGCAAGGACACTTAGTAAGACTTAATAACTAATTTACCTAATTTACTGTCAACAACATAAATCTTTAAAATGATCTGTGGCGCTCCCATTAGCTTATTAGCTTACAGTACTTATTTATTTTAAAATGCCGTTAAAATTGCAGCCAAATACGGAGCAATAATTCTTATTGTCTCGCCATGCTGATTGGTAGACTAATGTCGTTCTTTTTACCTTCTGGTCGTTATGTCAGTAGCGGGAGGGTTGGAACTCTTTTTTTTTTTTTTTTTGGGGAATGTGCAAAAAAATTACTTTTTTTCAAAATAAAATTTCTGTATTTGAAATTTTTTTAAATGTTTAAATGTAAAAGGGATAGAGTGGTGACAGTTTTGTGTTTTTTAAATAAGATTTGTTTTTAACTTTTAAAAAAAAATTTAAATATTTTTTTTTTAAAATTTGTTTTACATGGACCACTACAAAGCACATTGTGGATAAAAATTTGTATTAATTTACAGCCAAACTAAAGTGACTAAAATATATATAAAAATATACTCTGACAGATTTGTATAGTAGGTCACGAGTTCATAAGTGGTAGGATCGGAGTTCCACGTGTCAACCAGCAGTAGATGAATGAATGAATGAATGAATGAATGAATGAATGAATGAATGAATGAATGAATGACGGTTCTTCTCACTCGCCTCATTAGTTTTAAAAACCCTTGGCTGAAAAAGCGATGATAAAATAGTGATTCATTCAGATTCACCGCTGGAAAGAGGACAAAAAAAAATAAAAAAAAAGCCTCAGGATCGTTATCTACCCTGGACGGTTACTGTTCTATTTGAAGTCACTCAGATTGGCCTGTGCTTCGACATCTTTATTTAAAGGTAGACTTTATTTCCTTTTTTATCCACCAACACAGGATAACAGCCCTCAAAATATTGTAGGCAAATAAAAGTAAAAGGTTTCAATAAAAATCTTAAAATTTTTGATTTTTTTCCTCAACAAAAATAAGATCTCACCGCTGACACGATCAGTGCTCCACAAAATTTTATTCGGCATCTGCCTGCGGCTACCAAAGTTATGGTGTTGACTTGCAGTAAAGTGTTGGTTGGAGCAGATGGAAAAGCAGATGCAATTTCATGCCAACATGACTATACTGTGCTGCAGCGCCTGCTTTGCATAAAAAAACTTCAGGTGAACGTCTAACCTCATTGCGAGCAGGTATATTATAGAAGACATTATACCACAGAAGGAACATCTTGACTTTTACCATAATATCCACCGTCCTTCTCTCTCTGTGTGTTAACTGATCTATTTTTGTACATTTTATGGGATGGATTTGCATCTCTTTTCAAGGGGATTTGAAGCAAATCAGACCAGCTTGATGTATGTGTTAACAAGAATAATTGTTCCCTGCCTTGTTTTTGCTGCTTTCACACAGCTGCAGACTGGCCAGGATCTGACTTTCAATGGCCTGGACCCAGGAGTCTCTTTCCTCCACACTGGGGGCTTCGAAGTGCCAGGTCTGACCAGTGCTGGACACAACCAGGAAGTCAAAGTTGTCCTCATCTGAACAAACACCAGAATCGTACACATTTGTTAGCTTTAAAAACCAAAACCACAGGAAACTGCGAAGTTAGAGACTAGAACTACTGCTGTGATGAAAGAGGTAACTTTGAAAATAAATCAGAATAAAATTTTGTAAAATCATCTCAACACAGGACGGTTTATCTAATAATTCGTTTATTCCTACTGTAATACAGAGACAGATTTCAATACCTGTTTTGCTGACGTTTCTCAAGCTGCCAAAGCTTTTCAGTTTCCACATTTTGCGCTTGGCTACACAGAAAGATTTCACAAAGTCAGAATAATAAATAGAAATTATTAAATGAACAACTCTTTTGTTCTTCGTATAAAAATGAAAGTCATTCATACTTTTATCAATCTAGTGAATTACAAACAGAATCTCAGTGAAATCCAATCTTTCCTTGAGTTGTCAATCTAGTGAATTACAAACAGAATCTGAGTGAAATCCAATCTTTCCTTTAAACCCAACACTGTGTTTTTACCGTCGGCCTGACCAGCTGCTGCGTCTCCTTTCTGGTTCATGCTCTTCTTCCTGCAGTGTTTCTTCCTGTCAGTCAGGGGGGAGGCGGAGCCCACGTCTTTGGTGGAGGAGGAACTGGAGACTCCCTCAAGTGCAGAGTCTGACCACAGAAGACACGTTAGTCAGGATTGTTTGATTGTGGTGAAAAAAACAAAGTCATATATTGAGGGATCAGTGTGTGTCTGGTACTGACCAACAGTTTGAGCGTGGTTCGATGCCGAGGAGGAGCACCGCTGAACTCCTCTGTTACTCCTCAGGAAGAGCGCTCCTCCCAGCCCTTCCATCTCCTCCACTTGCAGGAGGCTGCTGGCACTTACAGGCACTAAAGGGAGCAAATCAAGTAAGGATTTAGCAAAGGAGTCGTTTAGTCCGACACGATGTGTAGAAAGACTAAGCTGCTGGGATTTGAAAATGCAGAAGTAGTCTGGGAAAGGAAAAGAGCATTACTAACGACATTCTAAATAGTCTTTTTACAAGTATTCTTGACAATTATGGCGAGTCCCTTCTGGTGCTTCGTTTTCTTCTCTAGTTTTTGTTCTCACTGACACTGAGGAAAGATGCTGCGCCAGAGAAACCAAGTTTTTTACATTTATTCAGCCCAGCTTTTTAACAGACTGGCAACTTTTACATTTCATTTATAACATCTATGCGTGTCTTGTCTGTTGCTCTGGAAATAAAAAAGAAATATAAAGCTGTCGGGGAAACAGCACGCTGCTTATATTGAGCTCAGTATGGATCTCAATATCGATCAACAGTAGGCAGTTGAGTTTAATGTTTTTCAGCAACTTCTGTTGACGCATTTTTCTATGACATGAAAAATATCATGAATTTCCATGTTTAGTTTACATCATTTTAAATAAAGACTAAATATTTACATATGAAATTCAACTTTGTTTCCTGTCAATGTTGACAAATGACAAATCAAAATAATTGATATTGACACATCTTAGGTCACTGATGATGTCATATTCGGTTGTTTTTTTTTTATCTTATTGTGTGCTGCCATTGAATCAAATCTACATATAAATTAATACTTTTATTCAAAATACATATTCATATTATATTGTTACATATTCTGACATGATTTAGACCAGCAATGATAATCTTACACCTTTAGCATGAGGAGAGTTCCAAAGCTACTGTTTAGTACTAATACTTGTCTCAAAACCCTATAAAATAAAAGATAAATAAGAAAAGATTAAAAAAACCCTGGACCTGGGTTGACACCCTCCGACCCCAGCACGTCTTTGACCCGGCCGTTGAGTCCAGCTGGAGGACCACCAGTGGGTACAGCGCGTGGCGGTCGTTTTCCCGGCACCTTGACGGGCACCCGCAGCCGGGCCATCTCCTGGAGTGTTGAGCATGTAGTCCTGCCACAGCAGACACAAGCCTTTAGCATTAGATCCTAGCCTTTTCATTGGTTCCTCACCTCTTCAGTGACTCACATTGACGCTGGCGTGATAGGACAGAATGCCATCGTTGGTCAGTGTCACGTACTTCTTCTTCCACTCCTGGTGGCGGCGGCTGAGCTGCAGAAGGAGGCCCTGACCAAAAAGAAGGAAGAAGACAGAAGAAGAAGGAGAATTTAACGGCCAGGTTTTTATCCTGTCCTCGCTGCTAAGACCTGAGACTGAGCAGGACCAGCAGCTTCACAGTCACAGAGAGAGGCCAAACGACAGAGACCATAACACTTCATCACCCCACAGACGTGCAATCACACATTAGATGTCATGTGATCGCTGCAGTGAAGGATGGCTCTCAGATATTACCACGTTCTTGGTGCAGTATTCGTTTCCCTGCCTTCTGTACATGTGTACATTCTGTGCTGTACCTGTTTAGTGGGGATGCAGCGCCCTACGCCCAGATCGCCTTTATAATCTGCACTCCTTCTGTTGGAGTCGCTGCCTCTCCGACCCTGGAGAGAGAAAAGAATGACTTCGTATCAGTAATGATCAGAGGCTTAAATATAATTAAAAACACAGGAAAGTGATTTTATGAATTAATGCAGATGAAAACAATCAGTAAAATACAGTTTCTGTTTTATGCATAACAGAAAAAAAAAATAAAGGAAATATTAATTTAGACTAAGTGTCAGTTGGGTAGAAGCTTTATTACTAAATGTTTTTTTGTTTTGTTTTCAATAAAGAAATGTCTGGTGTAATACCAATTAAACTCATTAATATCATGAATTATTATTTTTCATTCCAGTAAAGTTGAGTTTTGACACAAGAGACAAAGACAAACAAAGCGATAAAGGAAAAATATAAAACTGTGAGGTAGGAGTTTTGCCCTTAGATACTGAATAAATATAAGATTATTATCTCTAGAAATGAAAAAGAGAAGAATAAATACTTTTTAAATCTAAACTATAATTATCACGTTATTATTATTAATCTGGGATCCTTTTTCAAGTATTTATGCAAAAATAACAATAAGCAAATCATTTTTATAAAATGATTAATTTGACTCTTCGCTTCAACTGCTGACAGATTCTTTAATGTGGTTTAATGAGTGGTGGCTGTGATGAAGGAAGAGAAAAAACTGAAAAGCAGATGAAGACAAAAGACTTTCAATATTTAATCAATTGTTAATTAAGAATCTGTACCGCAAACCGTGGTGTGCGTCTCCTGGTGGCACTGCGGGCAGAGCCTGGCGCAGCACTGTCTGGTTTCTCCCCTCTGGCTGTTCTGCCAATGTCTTTATGACTGATGACAGGAGTGGAGGGAAGTGAGGAGGAGTAGTCGCTGCTCTGACCACCGTTACTGGCCTAAAGAGAGGAGAAGAAAGGGAGACGAGCTGAAAAAAAAAACTATTAAAAAAAAAAAAGCATCTTTTGAGGAACATATCTGGAGTCAAGTGTGCAATATTGTCTGATAAGATGTCTAAAAATATCCACTTTACAGCCATCCAGTGTCAGGTACTTCACACAATTCACAACAGTGGAGAAAAAGAACTCTGTACAATGTACAAAACACACCGTAAACCAGAGGAGTGTTACAGTCACAGCAGTCGGTCGGCTTTCTGAAGGAAATATTTCTCTCTCTTTTTTTCACATCTTTTAACCAGTTTACTGTGGACGTTGGTCCTCATTAACTCAGCTGAAGATTATTAGTCATTTGACATTTTGAAATATTTTATAGCAAAACTGTAAAAGGACAAATCATCAGTTCTAAGTGTCTAAAATGAGGTCTACAATAATCAACAAAACAGGGGCTACAGTAAAAGTTGGAAAAAAAACTATTTAAAAAAATCGACTATCGACCATTCAATTTCTATGTTTTTTACACAATTTAACGTCTTCTTGTTGGGAGGTGCAGTCAGAAGGACAGATGGGTTCAGACCAGGGTGAGAGCTACATCAGGGATCAGGTCAGGAAAGATGTTTATGTCATGAGATAGTATTAGAAAACTCAACTCAGATGGTTTAGAGATGGACTAAATATGTGGCAAAAAGACGTTGAAGGTAGAGCTGCCAGGCAGAGGGGAAAAGACTCCTGTCTCTCACGTTCAAACAAGATGTACATGAAATACTTGAAAGGTTTTACCTGTCCAGGGAAGACGCCTGACACTGGGGTGGATCCTCCAGAATGACTGGGGGAGTTGGGCAGAGACTTGCAGGAAGCCAGCAGAGCAGCTTGTTTCTTGGCCGCCATGATCTTCTGGGCAGCTGTGGAACAGAAAACAGAAACTAAAGCCCAACCTTCAGGAATCTGGGTTTTGCTGTGCGACGACCCGTGACTGCAACGGTACCGTCATTGAAGACCCTGTTCACGTTGAGGCCGTAGGTCGCGCAGGTTTCGTAGTAAGTGCAGCGGCGGACGTCAGAACACAGCTGTCTGGCCCTGGCGTCGTCGATAACTCTGGGATTGGTGCTGCTGATCTTGTCTGAGTTAAAGAGTTAACACAATAAACCACAGCTCGTCTGTTCACACTGAAAACACAGATGTGTGTGTGTCTGTGTGTGTGTGTTACCCTGAGTGCCAACTACTACGAATGGTATCTCAGCGATAGGCCGGTGGAGTGCAAGCTGGTGGTAGATCTTGTAAACTTCCTGGAAGCTGGCCTCGTTTTCCAGACTGAACACCAGGATGACTGCATCCACCCAGGCTGCAAGCTGAGGAAGAGGAAGAGGAAGAGGAACGGGACATCAGGAAACTCGTGAGAATGAACTGAGATTAGAGACGAAAAGGATTGAGTTGGTCTTCAGTTTCTGACGCACCTGAGCGTCTGGCAGTTCTGTCTCTTCCCTGATAATCAGGAGGTGGCTCTGTCCATCAACCAGGACGTCCTTGATGTACTGACGTCCTGCAGATGTGGCAAGAAAACAAAACCTCAAGATTTTATTGGGATCCATCGGTTCCCTAATCATGTGCTAGTCAAATCACAGCCAACTTTGGATTCCCCTGATTGCCCTCCAATGAGGATGCTCCTTTCATCCAGTACTAGACATGAATTCTTTACAGTGCAGAAGCAGATCATTTTCTGTGATGTTGCGGTGAGTCATGACTCATCGGTGCCTGCAGGAACTACACCTCATTAACTAAATCTCAAAAAATTAAAAACTAGGGTCGCACCTCATTAACTAAATCTCAAAAAATTCAAAACTAGGGTCGTTTTCATGCCAATTTTTCTTTTTTTTTTACAAAACCACAGGAGTATTTTCAAGTTTTTTTTATTATAAGTAAGTAAGTGCAACGAACTGTAATCAGTGGCACAGCTCTGTGAGATAATGGATGACGTTCAGTGTATTGGTGCGAGGTCGAACCAAACCTCTAGGGTCACATTTGACGATCTATTAATACCAACTCTTCAGAGCTGAGGTGCAACTTCAGGTTTTTTTTTGTTGAATTGTTTGTATCGTAACAGAACAGATCTCACAGCAAGCCTTTCTTCTGCCCTCGCCCCTGAAGTTAAAACACCTCCAAACTGCTGACATTGTTGACCTACTTGAATAAACTGCCCATGAGGACAATGAGACGCTGAACTCCAGGAGGAACACGACGAGCGTTGACACGTGTGCAGCTTCTAATTGTAAAAGTCGCTGAATTGGTTCATTTTTTCTAAGACTACGTGCACAAGTTTAAATCGCTACGGTAACAGTAGATCCATAAAACCCTTAAAAGGATTTGGTAAAATTTTTTTTACAAATATTTCATATTATATATAAATATATTCATACAAGTAAAGATTTCCAATTAAAAACACTTTGCCTGCTTTAATTTTAATAAAGACAATCTACTGGATGATGAAGAAGTTCAGACACAGACCCTCGGCGTTCTCCACTGCCAGGTAACTTCCTGTCATGTGCCTGTGGACCAGAGCGGACTTCCCACTGCACAGGCCTCCAAAAACACCCTGCACGGAAGAGAGAGGGTAAGATGATAAGGTGTTGTTGTTGTTGTTGTTGTTGTTGTTGTTGTCGTTGGATCAGGTGACTCGTGTATCAACACCTACCAGGTGGAGCTCCTGTAGGATTGGACTCATGGTCCATTCTTGACTGCTGGTGAACGCACCTGAAGACACGAAACAATCTGGTGTTAATGAGAAAAGCAAGAAAAAGAAATTTCTTTTACAGAAATCAAGTAAGGTGTTAAATATGTCTTTGTTTTTTAAATTCAGAGTTAAAGTTATCGTGGGAGGATCGTCTGCTGGTTATTTATAAAGTCCGTGGACACAGCACTGTGAGGAAAGGCGCAGGAGTCCAGTCCTCGTCACCAGGTGCTGAAATGCATTCAGACTAAGAAAACTCTTCTCATATAAACTCCTTTACCAACATTATGTACTTCACTCTCCTACGATCTGGAGAACGCAGACTCGGAGCTTCCCTAAAAAAAGACAAATGTCTTATAAAATCTTTATGGCACAGAGTAAAAAGGCCATCACAGGAGAGGAGTCTTTGGGGAACCTCCTACGACCAGACCAGGGATTCTATAATTAACCTGTTAACCTGTGTCATAATATTAAGGACTACATAATCTGCTGAAGCAGGGTTCTCAAACTGGAGTGAGCTGAGGGACAATAGAAACACAAAACCTGGATGTTTTAGGAAAGAAAATCTGTTAAATACAAATACTGATTAGTACTGTAGAAAAAAAAAACTAAAAAACTAAGGAGTATATGATTTAGATGTACTTTTTAATCACCACTTAGTATTATTGAAAGCACGGGGGTTCAACAGGGGGGCAGCGGCCTTTAGGTGGTCCTAGGTGATTCTGCAAAGAGGTCGTTACATTTTAAATAAGTAAATACTGTAAGTAGTAAACTGATTTTTTAAGCTTTTTTTTACAGTGTAACTAACCTAAAAATATATTTTAGAATATATTTATAATATATTTTTATAATATATTTTAGCAAACATATTACTCATTTTGTTCCTAGTGGTAACATTTTGTGTCCTATCAACCACTTGAAGTTCTTCTACAGTATTTACCATGAACCTACTGTACTCACTTGTGTACTACATTCTAATATGCCAGAATTTCTATTGAGAAATATGGCGGACAACCCCAGAAAATATAATCAAACACATATAAATATATATACTGAGGCAGAGTTGTGATTCTGCCTTTGTTTCCCTGAGATAAGCGCAGCCATTAGGCGGCAACAACACGTGTCACGATGATGAATGGGTCTGTAATTTTAAACTAATATATGGTCTTTGTCAGTAACCGGTGATTATCACTGTTTTACTTAAACAGTCGGTTTAGTGAGTGATGCTTTATCAGATTTAATGCTGATGGATTTCAATGAAAAACTCTTAAATCATACCATAAAAAATGAGATATAAACAGTGCGGTTATTTACTTTTTCAGTTTATGGCCTCACCGCACCACGGCAACTGTTAAAATGTATTCATTTTTATTACGCCCGTAGCTCACTCTTTAATTCACTCTGAGATGACAGAAATATTTCTCTTCAGAGCTTCAGAGAAAAATAAAACTCTTCTCCGTCTTTTTGGAAGGACTTCAAGTGCTTTAGAGAAACTGGGTTTTAAGGTCGGGACAATCTTTACCCTAAACTACACAGTGACAGACAAAAAAAACACCGACTCTCAGCGAGAAAATGTTCAAAACAAAACACTGAAGACTGAAGCCTGCAGGCTGAGACCACATTTGTGGATCTTTCATGAATCCAGGTCATTTCTTTAACAACTTTAAATAAACCAGGCATTTTGAACAGTAACAAAACTTCGTTCAGCAATTTTAGGGAAAGTAAAAACCACGAAAAGATCAAATATTTTCGCTGACGCATCAAGATCTGATTTGGCCCTAGATTTCAGTTCATGATGAAATGTTTTTAATTTAATCATTTGTGTTGGAGATACAGTCAGACTTTGAGTTAGTGTTCATTCCTGTGCAGACACATGCAGTGCCACCGTGCCAGGTCTTTGTGAGTGACATCTGGCTCCGATGTGTCGGTCTTTCAGTGCAAAAAACCTGCATGTAGGTTATAACCTGTTTGAGCAGACAATGTTAATTTATATTAGAGAAAGAAGCTGTAAACAGTGAGCTAAGAATACTGCGTGTGTTCTTTTTAAGGTCACTAAAAATATGCACGCTCTGTGAAGTGGAGAGATCTCAGCATTCTCACCACCGTTTGTCGTAATGTCGTAACACGCCGTCTACCTTCAAACCCCCCACATCTCTGGACACCCTCCGCCTGCCCCCCCCCACCCCC
>NC_024317.1:5024484-5029409 GCF_000523025.1 Cynoglossus semilaevis | reverse complement strand
CACTTTTAATTTTAATACTCTTTATTATTATTATTATTGTTGTTGTTGCTGTTGTTATTGATAATAATAATAATAATGAATTTTCCCTTAGTAGTTTGAATAAATTCTTATTTTCATTAGTAAATATTCTAGTAAAGTGTCTTCCACTTGACAAACTCTTCTTCTTCTTCTTCTTCTTCTTTTGGATGCAGTGCTGATGTGTGCAGCCATTAAACACAGCTTAATCTCTGCTCATTTCATTTACAAGTTTTCCAGCTAATTTAAAAGACAAGCTGCAGGTAAATACCTTTAATAAATTCAACCTCACCTGACGGTGGATACTGCATCTGTGTCTACGTCTCTACCACGGCCCCGAGACAGTGGGATGTTAAAGCTAAGTAATGTATCACCAGAGCCAGGTCCAGATGAGTCCAGAGGGGGCAGTATACACGGTAATAAATATTTGGTTTGGTTTAATCACATCGACTATAATGTTCAGTTCAGTGGGTGAACTTTGTTCCAAGTAAGAAACGTTGGACAGAGTGAACCTGCGCGTGGCTGGATTTCTGCGAGCGTCATCACGATAAAAATAGTTTTGTGTTTCTCCTCCGGTCGTGCTCTGACCAACAGCAGGATATTTACTGAGGCTTTCCTCTCATTTCTGCTTAGCTATGCATTGGGTGAGGGTAAAGGATCTCTCACAGCTGAAGAAATCCCAACGTTAGTGTTCTTCTACAATAAGGACGCCAGGATTTGGTATGTGCTAGAAAGTCATGGGTTCAAATCCCAGTTTCGCTAACGTTGTCTTTGTGCCTTTCACATGTCAAACACAAAGAAAGTTCTTTCACTGTTTTCACTCCCGACCACAACTTCAACATGAGGTCACAATGTCATGTGACTGAAAGTACTTTATGTTCACTGTGTGTGTGTTTCTTTTTCTCTTCTTGAGGGTCAAGACCGTTTTAAAACAGGAGTGAGATCTGGACTCAGAGTCAGCTCCTGGCGTAGGTCACATAGGGGTGACCCCATCTGAGTAGAAAAAAACAATTACAAGGAGGTGGGGAGCAATAGGGGGCGCTAGGTCATAATCTGACCTTGGCAACTGAAATTGCTTGAGCCGACTCTGTTCAGAAGGCAGACGAGGAAGGCTCTGATTGGCCACTCACACCACCTTTTACAGGAGCTCGTGAACATTTCAATGCAAACTGTTAGGATTGTCTTTTTCATCTTGATCTTGTAGAATTTGACTTTTTTTTATTTTAAATAATGTCCAGAGAAATCGAGGAAAAAAACAACTTTCACAGTTCTGGTTCTGGTTCTGGTTCTGTAGGTGTTGAAAAACCTACATTTTCTCCCAACTGGCTGTAAATATTTAATTCACACAGAATTATCTTGCAGAGTTTAACACAGACTGTGGCCTTTACTGCTGGCAGAGACAGAGGCTTCTGTGGATCCTGCTCTTATAATCAGTCATGATACCCAGCCCTGGTGCAGCAACTGAGGAACGTCACAGTTTAGAAATTACCGTAATATCTCTCAATCACTTTTATCTGTTGAGACAGTTTAGAAATTACCGTAATATCTCTAAATCACTTTTATCTGTTGAGTGATTTAAAAAAAAAAAAATAATAATTATTTTTAAATTTTAGTATCATTTTTAGGAACCGTTGCTGTAAATGAGGTGAACTCACCTTCCTCTTCACTGGAGCCTCTCTCCACGGCTGGATACAGCGGTGGCGGCGTGTTGACAGTGGGCGGCACAGGCGTACTTTTGGTAAATATCCCGCTGATGAACTTGAGCATCTTTCGGTCTCGAGGAGGTGCTCGTTGCACCGTTCCTCCCTGACTTCCTTCCTTCCCCTTCTTAAAGTCATCAGAGAAAGAGTGAAGGTCACTGTTGTCCAGTGTGCAGCTGACACCTTTCCTCTGAGGCCTGAACACGTCCGTCACGGGAGGCGTAGGCAGGGAAACTGAAACAGCCTTGTATCTCTCTCCTTGTGGACTCTCTCGTGCCATGATTCCAGAATACCCTCCACTAGAAGGCGCTCCCGGGCGGATAAGTGTGCCCCTGCCATCACTGTCAGCCCAGGACGCCCTGTAAGGCCCCAGGGTCGTGGCTGTGGCTGAGGTGGAATGCTCCCAGTTATCCCTGCGCTCCATGGTCTTGGCGCAGTGATACAGGTTTGTGTTGACGTCTCTCGGCTCCCTCCACCCTACGGAGGTGCCTCCTGTGTGTGACCTCATCACTACCTCTGGACGGGGACTGACCTGGGGTGGAATGGAGAAAGGGAGACTGGAACGCGAGCGATTGCTCAGGTCTGCTCCATTCTCACCCTTGAGAAAAAGCACGGGCGGCTCTCGGTAGAGCTCCGTCTTAGGACGCAGAGCCTCGGAGCGATGTCCTTCTCTACGCACAGGTCCCTCAGACAGAGTCCCTCCGTACACTTTGACCATTTGTCTGACGGGTGCGTGAACCAGAGGAGTGTCTTTGCTTTTACCGGAAAAGTCTTTATGGGGGATGTGGGTGTCCCACTTGTAAGGTTTGCCTCTGCTCTCAGTGGGGGTGCCATGCCTCACCTGCAGCACCTCCACCTCTTCTTCTGCTGGCTCTTCTTCTTTGCACACCTGTGAGAGTTCTTTCTCCACCTCTTCTGGCCGTACAACTCCTCCTTCCTTATCAGGAACACAGCTAACATCCTGTGTCTCCTCAACTTCCTTCCCAGGACTCCCTTCCCCCTCTGGGAGAGCCTCCTTCTGGTTCCCGGCTACATCCTCAGCTCCATCTCCGTCCTCGGGCAGAGCCTCAACCTTCACCAGAGTGAGGGAGATGAGGTAGGTGGTGCGTTTCTGCGGGTTGCCCTCTTTGTCCATTTGGACAGCGGACATCTAGTGGTGGCACCTGCACTCAGATGTGGCCAGTTCTACACACACCGGGCATGACAACCAGGCGAGGACTGAAGCAAAGGAGAAGACAGATTAAACGTCAGACAAACGGAGCGTTAGTGAGGACTGCAGACAACAGGCTGCTGTTCAGAAAAGACCGCTCTGCTTCAGAATCCTCTGATGGAAAGAAACTAGGAGTCAATCCCACATGAAAATGCTTCAATCTGACTTTTTTAAAAAAACATTTAAAATGCTGACCCTGGTGTAAAACAAGTCTAGACTGTTGTTCAAATGCCTCCATTGATCCTCTTCAGTGCATACGACTACTACTGCTCTCTACCACTGATTCATTCATAATCCCTCACTGCTTAGAGTCTGCTTGGTATTTTTTTTTTATTAAAAGTCAATTTTTATCCCCAAATAAAAGATGACACAAATATATATATAAACATTTCTTGCACCAGGGTTGAGACTTTCAGCCTGATTGAATTATGTTCCATTGATACAGTACTGGACTGGGCTCATTACTGGCTGGATAATGACACCTGACTGTGGTGTGTGTGTGTGTGTGTGTGTCATGCTCTTCTTTCATATCATACCTTCATTTTTCCAGATGATAATTCACTGTACGGCTCCATGTACGATTCACTTGACGGAGGATCTGTCTCACCATCAGATTACTGTTCATATCAAATGACACATCAAAGAAGGCAGACGGAAAAAGACCTCCATCTGATGAGTGCAGGAAAACAGGTGAGAGGGACCAGGCAGGAAAAGCCTCAAAATGGAAATCATTCACTTGTCACGCAGCGTCTGGCAGCTGTAGCCTCCATTAGACAATGTCATGCATACAATTATGAAAGCACAGTGTGAGGGTCACGGTGGTGCGATGGTGAAAATCATCTGTTGTTCTGCCTCCAGGTTTTTCTGCTCTGGGATGAAGTAGCAGGATTTGTACAAACCAAGCAACGCTTTCTTCTGCCTGTATCCCTCCTCTGGAGAGCATCTCCTCGCGGTCACCGCATCCTCTCCTCCGAATGCCTCATCCAATTAGCAAGTCAATATAATGTGTCTGTGAGGCAGAGGAAGCCCACCACAGCCCCTCCTCCGTTTTCCCTCCTCCTCCTCCTCCTCCTGCTGCTTCTCTTCTTCTTCTTCGTCTTGCTGCCACAGAGCCGTTGCAGACCTCTGATAGCCAGGCGATAGCCTGCCGCACACCCAGCTCCACACTGGGATCCAGCTCTGGCAAACAGACAGGATATGAGGTGTGTGGAGAGAGGTGGATTAGGCAGTGGTGGTGGTCTTTGCTGACGTTGATTAGATTTTTATTTGTGCCGACACAACAAAAGAGACAAGAGAGAGCAGGGGAAAAAAAAAAAAAAAAACCTCAGCTCTGCCTCCGCTGGTGCATCTGGCTGTGCAGCTCCCTCATTCTCTCTCTCCCTCTCTCTCCCCCTCCTTCTATCTCTGTCTCTCACCCTTCCCTTTTCCAAAGCAATTAATGGGCAGCTTCCCACTTCTCCCTCTGCCTCTCATATAAAGAAGGGAAGATGCAGGCGAGGAAACATGTTGATGGAAATGCTGTGAAGATAGAGAAGAGAAGGAAAACAAATGGATGAGACTGAGGGGTTTGCATAATTTGATGCAGGGCTTCAGCTGCTTCTGTTCACCACGGAGCCTCTTCAGATGAAGCCGCATGTCTGATCCCAGAGCTTGTGTTCTCATTAAAGAAAACCTAATGAAAATGAATTAAATTCAGAACCGCTTTCCAAAATATTGGTACATTTTTTTCAACTTCAATAAAAACCATAATGACTGAACCTTTTCTTAACAGGCAAAGAAAGACCAGGTGTTGTTGGTGATGAAGAAATGAATGTTTGGTCTTTAAAAGTTGGGTTAGAGGCAAATTAGGACTGAAAAAAGGTTTATATATATACAGACATATGTGTATATATATATATATCTGTAGACATATATATAAACATATATATATGCATATAGTACAAGTACAATATTATTTATATTTAAATTCAAATGCTTCAACTAGATGTTACTGAAACAAA
>NC_024317.1:4989629-5024399 GCF_000523025.1 Cynoglossus semilaevis | reverse complement strand
GTGAATAATTTCTCAAAATCAAATTGGCCAAAGTCCTCTGCGTTAGCTGACATGACTGTTAAATCAGTTTTATGAACCTATTAGGCAGCGTGTTGGGTCAGATTTGGACAATAAATCCCTCCAGCTTTATTAATGATTATTGATGTTTTCTTTAACAAACTGAAAGGAGGGCATTATTTAATAGTCCGAGTGTAGAAAAGATTCAGAAAAAAAAAACAAAACTCCATGATCAATCAACGACAACCAAGAGTCCAGCTAGGTTCTCAGTCATCACGGTGATTTTCAGTTCACGAAAACTCAACCCTCGTACAGCAAAAAACACAGATACTCCAAGAAGTACACAGCCCCATGCACGGCAACCAAAATGTACAGGTGGAAGCTAGAGTAATGGAGAAAGTACGGTGACATATACAGTGTCTGAGTCAGACACAACCAAATGTGACCTCTGTAGGGGGAGCAGTGTGTGGGGACTCAAACCTGAAACCTTCCGGTGACAGAAACAAACCACTGCCCCAGGGCAGGTCAGGGCGTGGTCACCTCCTCGTGGTCACCTTGATTTTCTATAACGACTCTTTCTTTCAGCCACTCTGAGATCCTCTGCCGTTGCCCTCTGCCTCTCCTGCTCGGGGAAGAAGTGAAAATAAAAGTCACAGACACTTTGTTTGGTCAATGTTAAAATGAAGCACAGTTTTTAACAGCTCCCCCGGTGTTTGAAACGTTAACATTCTACACACTTGACAAAACGAGCCAATCCGTTTCCATCAGCACATACTTACATTTATTCATTTTCATGGATTCCGTCTATACAGTTCTACATAAACAGTGGGAATGTGATAAAAACATTGAGTAACTGCAGTACTGGATGATTTCCGATGGTTTTTGGCAGTGAAATAATAAAACGACACTTGACCTTTTTAGTCACACCATAAAAGAAGCTTCTCTCAGGAGCAGGACCTGTGGTTGTTTTTTTTGTTTGTATGTTTGTGCGTTTTTGCTTCTTTTCTTTTTTTTGGTTCTGCTACATCTGATGCCATTCTTTTTCAGATGTGGTAAAGGTTCATTTCTGGCTGAAACAGTGAGTTCATCGACAGCGTTTGTCGATTCAGAGCCTCCAACAGGCGACACTTTCCTACCTTGTGCAGACTTTACCACAAAAGGTGACACTTGTGCATTTCTATGCTGAAACACTGTACACAAAGCAACAAAAGACGACACAGAAGTCAAAAGTAAAACAACAAAACAAATTGGTGCTGGCCTCTCAAGACATTAACTGTGACGTTTACGTTTCTGAAAACAAAGGCAGTGATCCTACAGGTCTCTCCTGTTCTCTGGTTTTAATCCCATCTCTCAGGCCTCAAATCCTTTTCTGACGTAGAAGGTAACAGAGTAAGATTCCAGAGTGGAACCCAGAAAACTTGAATAGCAGAGCACTGAATGAAATTCAAATCCTTTAAGGCCACGCAGGTCAACATTCGGAGGCAGCCACGTCTCGCTGCTCCGCATCACTTCATCTCATGGTCTGAGTCAGCGCCTCCTCATCCTGGAAATACGGATGTTCCAGCGCATTCAGGGAAGATATTCGTTTAGAGGGGTCGAAGGTCAGCATGCTCTGTGACAGAAACAAACATAACAGGTTTACACTGAGCCACTGACAAGGTTCCAGAAATACTCTCCTGAAACCTCCTGGACAGAACAGACAGCTGAGAACACGAGTCTTTTTTAAAAGATTTTTCAAAGCACTTTTTAGCAAAGAATCTTGAAACATCACAGCTACATTTAGATGGTGATATCATCTTATTATGAAAAGAAATGCAAACTTATTTAGCAAAACTAGGGGCTTTAAAATTATGTACATATTTAAACACGGTTGTCTGCATCATTCCTATAAAGTAGTGAACTCGTGAATAACAGAAAATTATATTTTTTTTGTTTGGAGTCTGCAATACAAAAACAACCAAACAAAAGACTGAGCAGATTCTTTACACATTTAAATATGTTTAAATAACCCTGATTGAGTCAATTTAGCAAAATATGTCCGCTCTAAAAGGCGTATTAATTTTGTGTTATTCTTTTGTCGCCGACAGTGGAGAAAAAAGATAGCTTCAGAAACGCCGTCGTTTTCTTTTATCCACCTGCAGCACCTGGGGTTGTTTCACACAACAGAGAAGAAGACAGCTCCGTCCAAGGCTAATAACAACCCACTACCAACGGCATTTAAATGTGAATTAATTTTATAATTTGTTTATTTAAACTTTAAAAAAATGTGCCAGACTAATTTTTACTGAAGCAGTTGCCAGGCAACCAGCAGAAACCCAGGCAGTTAGTTTATGAAATATTATAAAACATGAAGCACAGAAAAACAGCTAACATAACTCCTCGGTTATATGTGGTGATAAAAATGTATTTAGCTTTTGCCCTAGTTATCCTGATGTAGAGGCTTTGTTTTGCACCTGCAAAATAATGTATTTAATGTCAATAAGAGGAGACCTTTGGAATGAGGTCATCAAGTGACATTATTTAGTGCAACACACTTCACACATCAGTGAGATCGATCAGTGAAACACTATCAGTAACTGTATTCCTTTAAGGTCAGACGTTCATGGAATGAACAAACCAAGATTAAAACCATATCTTACCAACAGTAGCTGTGCCCCCTTCTCACTAATGCCTGAAACAAACTCTTTGATTGGTCGAGGTGTGAGTAGGGGGAAGTTCTTCCTCGACAGTGTGACACTCGGCCACTCGTCCTCAGGCGGCAGGCCGATGAGTCTGATGTGAACAGATTATTATTATTAAAAGAAAAGTGAGAATCAAATAGTTAAATATCACCTGGGTAAACAAAGGTAAAAGTACAAGTTACTCACTCAAAGATTTTCCCCAGCTGGTCGACTTCTGACTCTCCACAGAACAACGGTCTAATCAAACAGAACAGTTATTTTAAACATTAATATCTGTTACATCGACTGATCAATCACCGTGCAGTTTGTCGTCTCGCCAGTAGATGGAGCTAATGCGTTTTAGCAATTCACAGCAGGCTCAAGCAAAAACTGTGTATCTTCAGTTTAAATTTACTGATTGAGTTTTTTTAACCAGATAATACCATTGACATACAAAAGAGACGTGAATTTTCACAGCAGGAAGTTTACTTCAACATTAAAACAGGATTAACTCAAACACTGTAGTATAAATGACCAGTTCAATGACATTTTCAACTTGAGTAAAAACTTAAAATTGTGATTAGTTGCTGTTTTTTTGTTAACAGATTAACTTTATATTTTATGCTCTAAAAAAGAAGAGATTAAGTTAAAGATAATATTTTACAGTCATAGATATTCTGGTTAAAACAAAATTCAAAAAGTGAACTAAAGTTAACTATTTTATTATTTCTTTCAAATATTTGTTACTTCTGTCACCACTTTCACACTTCAAGTGTGTTGTATTTTTATCTGTTTGTGTCAGTTCTGTTCCTGAATCTAAACAGTGACACACACATGAAGATCTGACCCCATTAAACCTGACTCACTTGCGTCGGAACATCTCAGCAAAGATGCATCCTGTGCTCCAGATATCAACTGGCGTAGCATAACTGGACTGAAGCAGAACCTCTGGAGGACGGTACCACAGTGTCACCACCTGAGGTGTGGAGAGCAAAACAAAAGTCCAGAATGGAACCTGATCTCTATGTATTTGTCTCTTCATTCGACAACAATTGACTAAAGTTTCTGAACAACGTTTTTAATGGTTTTGCAGCTTCTGCCTACTTGAAATAAAAATGCACATTGAATCTTTTTACCACAGGAGTGAGAGCCATGTGGCAGCTGAAGATCCTGGCCAGTCCAAAGTCAGCCAGCTTCACCTGGCCCTGACTGGTGACTAGAATATTCTCTGGTTTCAGGTCTCTGTGCATCACACGATTGGAGTGAAGGAAAGCCAGACCACACAGCAACTGTCTCATCAAGTCCTGAAGAACACAGAAAGACAGAGGAGAGAGTAAGTCAAAATGTTCTGATTTGAGTAACATTTTATTTAAATTAGCTTCGCTTTCCCCCCCCCAAAAAAATAATGTTTTTTTAACATCACAAAAACTACACATCATGAAATATAATGACCTAGTTTCTATTCACCCAAAATTGACTGAGTAAGTGTTAAACTGGGGCATGTGTGGTTGAACACAACACTGGTATACTCAAAGGAATTGAAGAAAGATACACAATCATCTTCTTAAAACAGTTCTGAGTCTGTTGACAACACTGGTTTGAAGTCATCTGCTGCTCCCTCGTGGGAGAGTATTTAATTGTTTTCTCCATGACATAAACAAACAAAAAGTTGTTACAGTAAATCAATAATCGTTTTCAGACCAATGTGAATTTGAATGACTTTCCACCACAGCACTCACAATGGTTTAGACCAAATGTCCTTTACTGTTTATTTATTCAAACTTAAGACGAAAGGCATGTGTTAGGAAAATGTTTCCTACTTTAATGCACTCAGACGACAACCCAGGAGCTGGAGCTCTCTCCAGGTAAGTCTTCAGATCTTGGTCCACATGTTCAAAAACCAGAGTGACTTTAGTCTCTTGGTCTGACCTCTTGGTGGCGCAAACATCCATGAGCCTGTAAAAGACAGAACAAGAGATTTTCAGATATAAACCAAGAGAATGTCCAGAGCAGAAATCCTTTATAAAAAAAAGGTAAATAAACGCCTCACCTGACAACATTGGGGTGGTCAAACTGTTCCAGCCTCTTGAGCAGAGCCACCTCTCTGACCGTAGAGATGGGCAAACCATTCTTGTCCGTCTGCACACGGACACTCTTCAGTGCTACAAACTGCCCACTCTCCGTGTCTCTGGCCTTATATACTGTCCCATAAGCGCCTCCTCCGATCTCCGCCACACGCTCATACTGCATACTGGCGGCGTGGGCCATTGCCAACTACAAACAGACTGACACACAAACACAAAAAGAAGCATTAGAGGCACAGCATTGGTTAAAGGTT
This sequence comes from Cynoglossus semilaevis, assembly GCF_000523025.1. Classification (NCBI taxonomy): domain Eukaryota; kingdom Metazoa; phylum Chordata; class Actinopteri; order Pleuronectiformes; family Cynoglossidae; genus Cynoglossus; species Cynoglossus semilaevis. The sequence goes on along the minus strand of NC_024317.1, from coordinate 5,019,404 downwards.
AGACCTGCAGTGAATAAACAACAAAAATACACAGTCTAATAAACATGACCACATGTCATGGTCATTTTGTCAGTGAAGATATAAAAGCAAAAAAAAAGTTAGATATTCAAATAAATAATTAGATAAATGACAACATTGTCAGAGTTTGTTAGAATATTTTAAGGCACAGTCAAGAAACCTCAAGGTCACGGTCCGTGCTTGTAGAACGGAAGATTTCCCACGGAATGTTTTTACAAACGTCTCTTTGAAAGTTCTTACTGTCAAGGATTTTTTTCTATCCACTATTGGACATGAAAAAAGAGAGACTGAAATTTATTTATCTCTGTATTCCCTCCGCTCCCCCGCAGGTTGCAATTTCTTGCGCTTCTTCTTCTCCAAGCAGGTTTTCTGCATCCATCACGGCCTGGATCATTTCTTGTGCACTGCTATATTTTTTTTTACGTTTTTCTAAAATGCACTTTTGGGCCATCTAAGTGTGAGACCATGTAAGTGTTATACATGAATGGTCAGGGGTTTTTTTTTCATTTCAGAGTATAATTATATTGCAATTTAAATGCTAATTTCTCCAAGTTTACCTGTTCAGTCAAGGCGCCGTTGGGCCTTTGTCACCGTGCTTTAGCTGATGTTAAATATAGTCAAACTGGTGGTGTTTTGTGAGTATGTTTTTTTTTTTTACTATATTAACCCAAGTGTAACATTTTAAGCTTTTATATTTTTTGAAAAGTCCGAAGCAGAGCTGAGGATTATGGGAAAGGCATTAGAGTAGCAGGTGTTGTAATGAACTCTCCATGAACTCCATCTTGGCTGTGAGAGAAACCATTGGATCCTCTGCAATAAAGACAGTTTTGTCCTCAGGCTGAGTTTAACGTTCGGCAGAAGATTGAATTTGTGGTCTTTTCCCCCCTCGCTCCAAACAGCTCCCATCTAAAATTAATGGATGTTCCTCCACAGCACTTGATCTTGATGTATTTGGACATCCACTGTCAAACCAGTATAAACCTATTCTTGGTCTGTCCACGGTGCAGCCAGCAGCCGTCCCCAGGCAGAGGGGACCAGAGACGAGACATTTGAAACGGGAAGTGAACATTGAAATATTCTCTGCTTCATTTTCTTCACTTTTTGTAATCAATTATTTAAATGATGCTACACCATGTTAAATTGAACTCTAAATATTCTATCAATTCCTAAATGTATTTTCTTGAGGGTCTTCAGGTGGAATTCGAGCAAACTGAACTCTCAGGATTTGGGCTGTACAATTAAAATGGACTTGTATTGACTTGACCTTTTTTCTGTCCTTTACTGAGGACAGGGTGAAAGTGTGGTTTCATTAAGCATCAGTCAGAGCAACGATTAATGTAGACGGATGTTAATCTTTGTCTCAAATCGCCCTGGGTGAGAAGACCGGAGATTTTCTCAGCTCCAAAAGAGAAGGAGAAGAACAAGATGACTGAGAAGGAGAAGAACAAGGACGACAAGAAGAACCAGAACAAGAAGTCGAACAAAACATAGAACAAGAACAGGAAGAACAACAAGAACAAGAAAGCAAATAAACCAATAATGAGAACAAGAAATAAAAGAGCACAGAAAAGGAGAATGTCCCATCCTCCCTTCTCATACCCCCTCCTTTTTGCTGACCTCTTTGTAAACCTGGTCCACTCCTTGGCCAAACAAATGTCAAGTCTTCTTCCTTCCTTTTTCTGATCTCAGTCTGTTTTATCTGTCAGACCTGTATTCTACACTTCAGCCAGACAAAGAGCAGGCACTCAGTCTGATTCCTCAGCTCGTAAATATTACATAACTTAAATGAAAGAGCCGCATCGGCCTGAGTGAAGAGAGTCCAACAACACCTCGAGATGCGGAGCCTCAACAGCTCACTTGACTTGTTGACGTTTGGTTGACAAAGTCAATACAAACGGAGCAGCGCAAAATGGTGTTCTCAGAAAGTGAGACGTCACAAAGCTACATATATATAGTTTTTTTAGGGGTCCACTCAGTGGTGTGTGCATAACAAGGGGCGTTCAAGTACCATCAGAAGAAATAATATTGCATTTGAAAGGGTGTATTTGCATAATTATGATATATTATCATTACATCAGTGGTTAATTTGGCCTCAAGATAACGTTGACAATAATAGTGTTTACTACAAAATAAAGTTGGGACAGATGCAGATTTGCCATTTGAAAAGATCAAATTGACCTTTTACTACACATCCTGTCTGTGAACCCATGATGCCAACTGTTGCATTTTTAATTTTTCTTACTTTAAAAAAGTCCTTCTCCTCCAGTTGATGTAATCAGATTTTTAACATCTCTCTTTGATCACATGTGCTTTAATTTTAAAGATTATCTTTTTTATTTACTAATATCATATTTATTTACTTGCTGAGAGAAGCAGTAGATGTTACTGCGTGTGTGTGTGACAGTCTGAGGATCAAATGGCCTTTTAATAAAGCTTACATTTTACCTCAATCTGTCCCTTGTGATTTGTTAATTGCTCCATTAGTGACGGTCTCGGTGCTGTGTTTAACCCTACTCTTCCTGCTTTTCCTCAGATGCATTAAAATTGAGGTGACCACATCAATTTATTTGTGAAAGTAATCAGATTCAACTTTAACCCATGGGCAGAAACACACGTACTATATATTCAATAACTCCGTCATCCATCCACCTAAACTGTATGACAGCCCTGTTTTTTCTGTTTTCTTTTTTTCTAGATGCTGTGTGTTGTTTTTAAGTCAAGTTTCAGACTTTTTTTTTTGACATTTACCATCAGCATTTCATTGTGAGACAGCATTCTTCTGTGGGTTGTTTGGCAACTGTTGTAGGAGGCAGTGCTGCCAAAAAGGGCAACGGAGGCTTACAAACACAGGAATAGTTGAGGACAGCAAGGAGAGGGTTGCTGGAAATGCTGAATGGCCCTGGCCTTTTTTTGTTAAATGTCAAACTGATTAAAGGATGTTTCACTGATTTTTTAAACCTCTACTTACTTGGTTGTTAATGCTAATGAGACAAAAAAAAAAGACATTTTGGAGGCCGGGATATTTCAATGAATTCCATGTATGTGCTGCAATCACAAGTTAGTCCTCTGAAAAACTTTACAAACAAACTTTCTAGCCAGATCATGACTACTGCAGGGGTCTTTGACTCCACTGTAGGACCAAAGAGCTGAACAACAGTCTGAATAAAAATGGGAGTAGTGGAGTGTACATCAGAGAGAGGCTGTTCACAGTCCCTCACTGCCTCAGAGTCACTGGTCAGCCTTGTTGTGGTCTTCTGAAGCTACAGGAAGCGGTCAGGCTGTGCATGACTGGTCACCATGAAAACACACCCCTCCCCCTCCTTTCCTCTCAGCCACAGGATATTTAAGATTTTTTTTTTCCACCAATAAGAACCGGAAGAATTTAACATTTTTGAGCTACAGTGGATGTCTACTACACTGAAAGTGTTTTAAAGATACTTCAACACCAAGTCTAACTTTGGCTGCCACACACTAATCATCTCAGTTAACACTGTCTTGATGAACAAGGATTTCTTCAATGATGATTGGACATACCATGTGACTGACCGGAGGTGGGAGAAATAATCACTTTTCCAATATATCGGGATGTTCTTTCTGAGCTATGAAGTGATTTAAAAAATATCCATAATCAATATTTTTTCAAAATAAAAATGTCAACAAATGTTGACCCGACCAATAACAACACTTCATATACATTTGCTAATCCAATTGGCTAATGCAACGTAATGGTTGTCACCAAAGTGCATCACTTGGGATGTTCAGTCATGGTGCAGCTACAACCATCACCTCAATGACATTTGACCAGTGCCCAAAGTCTTAAACGCTAACTTGTGGCAGCGTTTCAGCTTTCATGAAGTAAATTACTCATTTCCAAAAACAGTGGGAAAAGAAAACAGCAAACAATGCCCAATGTACTGATTCATGTATTGCATAATAGTTTCATACTGGTTTTATCATAATTCCATGATCAGAATGGAATTGAACTGTGACGTACCCAGAGATTAACCAACTTCAGCAAATATGACGTGACGCCAAGAAATTTAAAAACAAGGCTGCTAATAATATTTTGTAAAGATAGAAATAGAATTCACACTTCTTTGTACTTTCATTCACTACTTTGTGACATTATATAATGTGCCGTCTTAATAAAAGATGACTTCATATAAGTCAGTATGACCGGGGTCCTATTGAATTAGCTGTCAATAACACAGCCCCTTTATACGTACTTAAGTATACTGTAAGTACTTCTTTTCTGTCACTATGTAACCACAGTCTGGGACAAAGCTACAAGGTCCAGTACTTCAAAAATATGCCTCGCAAACTACAGTATGTCTTACAGTGAGGCTGGTTTCAATCAGGATTTTGTGGACATTGTTTACTGTCCTCATTAAAGGAAGTAGTGACCCTGAGGTCGTTGACCTACCAGGCTGTAACAGTAGCTGTTTGTTTTTTTTTAATCAGCAACTGGTTCTTCCAGTATTGACAATAGCAGACAAGAATTCTGCCTTAAATCCATTCACTCATGTACAAGTCAAGTTGGGTCAAGACGTGACTCGGCGATGATGGCTCTGTGGGCGGGGGTGAAAAAAAAAAGCAGACAAACGGCAAACAGAAGCTTCAGTGTCGGTTACACGTGTTGGCTTAAGGCTCTTCAATAATCTTTTTCTGTTGATTAAACCACAGAAACTAAAGGCCACACTTGTGGGTTTTTTTTACCTCCTCACCCACGTTAACTGACGTGGCGGAGGGAAACAACATCCGAGAACACGTATGTTAACTTTGATAGCACATTCGGGAAGAACTTCATACCCCTCCGCTGCCAGAGGGTCTATTTCTTTGTCTTTCCTACATACTAACACGTTTTAAAATGTGTGGATTCGTGTTACTTACCTCGTCTGTTTCCTCAGGGCGGCAGGTACGAGCTACTTTAGCTCTATCAGGAGGACATGCTCTTCAATAAAGTGCCACGTATAACTCAACTCCCACTGAAGAAGCGTCGGACCTGGGCCCCAGAATTCAGATCCCGTCAGGAGTGGCTCTGTTGTGGAGAAGACAGTGAAGATGGTGTGATTCAGGCCTGCACGGAGTTTCTCACTCCCTCAGCCTGTTGCTGCTCTTGGTGCCGCCGCTGCTGGAGCCTCATAGACGGGGTTGTCGGAAGAGGTGGAGCTAAAGGCTTCAGAAGCGCGGGCTTGGTCTCAATACGTGAGGCGCTCAATCTCATCAGAATGACATATTAACCTTTAATGATCGTCGACGTTTCCCTCCTTGTCGTTACCGGGTTTTGTTATAAATAATGTTTCCTTCGCTCATTAAAGGCTATAGTTTTACTTACTGTAATTAGCTCTTAGAGAAGTGTACGTTCAATTAAAATATCTTACTAGAAATTGTTACAATACCACTGAATAATGTATGTGTTTATTAATTAAAAGCTTCCAAAATGTATAGTTTTGTGACTAACGTTGTTGGAATCGAACCACAGAACTTAAAGTGTGCGTTTAAGGTTCGGTGATTAATTTTGGTAAAAAAATAAAAAAAAGACAAACTAAACATCTTTTCTGCGACGTCATGGAACATCGTCACAAGCAGAACCAGAGCATAAATAAATACATCTTGCAGCCGCAGTTTCCACTTTATGTATAAATTATTTTTGAACATGACATCCTTCTATCTGTACGAGTTTGTGAAGCAAATCCATTTTTTTACGATAGTTTGTGTATCCAAATGCGTGTCCAAATTCTCTAAGTTTTGTGATTTAGAAAAATACTTTGGTTAAAATTAACATTATTACATTATAACACTTATAATTAAGGAGGCATTATTGTTTATCCTCAATACAAAATTAGGGATTTAAAAACAAATACCTTCAGGAAAATTAAGCCACAATTCATTGTACTTATTACAACTGCATAGAAGTTTAGAAAATACTGCCTGGTCTGATTCATCCTAAAGAGTCAGAAGTTAATATAAACCCATTAACGTCAACATTTACTCCTTCTACTTTTTAGGCTGTGGGTGTAATGTTATATGGTGTACTTCAGTACCACTGGACGAACCTGCACTGCTCACTTCCTTATATTACAGTACATGCACTCTGCATTTCAATAGAGGCATTAAATTAATAGAATTTTTTTTCATTTGTTCTGTGTCCTCTAGTCTTTGTGGTTATGACTATCTGTTTATTTGTTTATTTTAATCATCACTGTTTTATTGGTATTCTGTAGTTATTATTCTTGTGGTTGTTGCTGTTGTTGTTGTTGTTTTGTGGCCCTTGTTTTCGAATGACTTCAAGCACTTACAGTCTGGCGTTCAACTGCCTCATCTCAAGGGTCTCTTTACAGCAACATCCTTTTAATAAAGTCTCTCTCTGTCAGGAATCTGACGATCGCTCTACACCCACCAGCCGTTCTGTCACAACTACGTAGGTCCACGAAATGTTATATTCCATTCTACCATCTGTAATCCTGTCCTAACCCAGCTTTTGTCAAATTATTTATGTAGTTATAGGTATATATTTCATGTGTTTACATTATTATCCCTGCTGTTTCACCTGTTAAGTCTGAAAATGAGGATTGGTTACAGGCGATATCTGTGTTTTTGTGTGTGTTACACATGAGTATTGATCCTACTATACATTAAACTAGTTTAAGACCTGTTTTTATATATTATTATGTGGTTTACCAGCAATATTCACTGCTGAAAAAAACACACAGGAGCAATATTAAAATTCATCTCGGCACACGTGTGAATGGGAGATGTTGGACTGAGGTGGTTTGGACTTGAGCTGAGAAGCGATAGAGGCTTTAATGGTAAAAGTTGGAGTTGGAGATGGAGCCGTCAAGCAGAGGGGAAAGAGGAAGACCCCAGAGACAAATCAAAGACGGTGTCACACAGGACGAGACGGTGGTTGATGAAGAAGGGAAAGGACAACAAGGAAGAAGAAATTAAATGAGGATGAAGATGACTCTTCTAAGTTGGAAAATTGGCATTTAATTCTAACCTTTAAAGGTCTACAAAATGGTAATTGTGGCAGGTATTTATTGATGGCTTAAATCACAAAGGCCTCCTGTAATTTGAAAATAGCCCCAGGACCCAAAAAAAGGAAATAGTAAAACTCTGTCATTCAGAATGATAAACCTCAACAAATGTCACTGAGTGACCATTGGAACCACTTCAGTGCACAGCTCCAAGTGGTTACTTATTTATTTGATGATTTCTCCAACTTTTAATTTTATACTTTGATTGTTTTGCTATTGATTGGCGTTGATAAAAGTGAGGATTGATTATACATTATGTGGATATTATAAATAAAATGCATCAACTAATAATTATGTCCATAATAACTCCAATAATAACTAATGGTATCATGCTGTCTATTTGTCAATGTGTTTGTGTTTTTAAATAAAACCAATGTGTAAGTTTGGAGAAAAAAATAAAATTTTATTCTTATTAAACTATATTGGACTAAAATGTAAAAACTCCAACACGAGTCTCTCAGATCATACGAGACAATGTTAAAAGATTATTTAAGTGAGTAAGAAGGAGACTTATTTTCTGCCTGTTTTAAATACATAATCCAAATCCAGACATTTAGTGATAGCCATTCTTACATTTAGTACATTTAGTAGTAAATAACCAGAATTAAAGGTGCATAGATTTTTAGTACCTCATACATTCTGTCATTACCTGCTTTAATTACCTACTTGCTTCTGAATTAGCGTAGCATCACTTGGCCTATATAGAGTAAATATAGTATAATATAGTATATTATAGCATGTATGGTATGATTTTGCATATCATTTTATACTAAAAGACCGCTCTACTCTATATAATATATTTGTCTATTCTTATCTTTTCTTCCCTTTTTCCCCCCTATGCACGTTCCTTCCTATCTTAGTCGAAAGTCGATCCAATTTGAATTTTAACCCGAACCATATATTGTCCACAACATAATTCTGTTAAGGTTAATGGTCTGCTTCAGGTTGGTGGTCTCCGTGCCACTCCCATGTCATTCATGTGAAATATAAGCAAAAATAAATAAGTTAAATAAATCTATATCTGTAAGCAAAAATAAATAAGTTAAATAAATCTTCTGTTAAAGCCTGAAAAATAAGCAAATTTATATTGCAATTTGAACATACATCCCTCCGGACAGACTGGCATACAATGTTTCGAACAGACTGGATTGACCTAAAGATGAAGATGATGATGAAGATGATGATGGTGATGAAGATGATGGTGATGATGATGATGATGATGATATTTGACTGGCGTTTTACAACACAAAAGAGATAGACAGTAGAGTCTGTCTGCATGATGATGATGATGATGATACTCTGACTGGTGTTTTAAAACGCAGAAGGGAGAGACAGTAGAGTCTGTCTGTTGTCTGCTCGTCTTGTGTTTGCAGGAACCCTTCAGTGGGATCTTCTCTCTCCTCCTCCTCCTCCTCCTCATTTGCGGGTGGATAGAAAAACTGGCAACACCAAGTTGCTGAGGATTTTCTTTTTTTCCTCATCTTTGTTCATCAGGATGTTTTTCTTTACTACCTGCTTTGTGCATCACCTGCACTCACTGCCGCCGGATGGTAACTTTGTAACCTGGCTGTTGTCTGGGCTGGCGGTGGGGTTGTGTGGGGTTTGATGCCTTGATCAGGCGTAAAACGGCAACAGACGAAGAGGAGGAAGCAGAACTGAACTGGTGCCACTGCGAGACAACAAAGGATCCACGCGTATCACTCTCCGTGATTCCATCTCACTGAAGGTACCGTACGTAGAAGACTTCTGTTCATATTTATACTTGTATGGTGGTTTTTTTTTATTTAGCGGATGAGAAAAAACCCATCGTCGACCCTCTACAGACGCTCCTTGTCTGCTCTCCAGCTGAGGTGGGAGAGCGGACCACGGACAGCTCCTCCTGCGGCTTGAACGCACCAGGAGGAGCCCTTTAAACTGCGCTGACCAAAACAAGCGGAGGGGTCCGTCACACAGGCATGACAGGATGCTGCTACTGGACCGAAGTGACCTCTCTGACCGTGCCTCATGCTGCTCCGTGGACCTCAGCCTCCATTGAATCTGGGGAGAAAACGCGTCTATCCATGGAAATTCACTCCTCCCTATTGGCTGGATCGCAGTGCACATGCTATAACAACAGGATATGCAAAGAGCTACGGGCTGCTCCAGCCTATCACCCGTTTGGCACGCTTTTTTGACCAAGATCTGTGTTCAGTTCAACGTAATGAATGGGGGACAGGTGTAGTAGTAGGGCTGTGGTGATGGACAGTGAGCGGCTTGGCACGGCGAAGCAGGGGCGCAGTGTAGTTGGTCAAAGCTGCAGCTGAAGGATGTTCAAGTATCGGATCCGACTGTTCTTCAACGAACTCAAAGTGTTGTTACTGATGCGCTCCGGATCAAGCGGGAGGACTGACACGCGCACGGACGCGGACACGCAGACCAGGATGCGTGGTTTAATGGGAGGCTGCGTTTGGCCACAGCTTAACTGCTCCCACCGGGACGACGATGAGGAGTATTACGGCTCTGACCCACGGCCACGCAGCCTGGCGTTCGAGGACAAAGACGGAGCTCAACACCTGGAAGGAGGAGGAGCAGAAGAAGGCCTGGACGCTGGCTCCCTCCCGAGTCTGTCTGAGAGCGGGACGCGATCACCACAGTGCCGGATCTGCTTCCAGGGACCAGAGAAGGTAAAGTAAAGTCAACGTCAGTGGCTTTGAAAAAGGTCAAGGTTTTTCCTGGATCCAGAAAAGTTCCATCAAAGTTTACAAGTTGGGATTATTCTCTACTAATTGTTTCTACTGTGAAAATTCAAATTTGTTTCTATTGCTGAAAGTTAACTTTAGGAGTTGAACAGATTTTTTTTTTAAATTTTGCAGCCAGTGAAACATACAGTATGCATTGGCTATAATGAATTAAAATACTTTTGATGACTTCACATTGACCTCAAGGAAATTCAAAGACAAAAGGAAATGTTTTCATTTGTCATCAGTTCGTCAGCTCCTTTTCATCATAATTTTCATTTGTCATCAGTTCGTCAGCTCTTTATGTGTGTGTCCTTTTCATCATACAAACCCGTGCACACATCTGTTTAAAGGTTGCAGTGTTACATCAACACCCGACTGTTTCAGATGTGCAGGAGACAATGGAGTCTGCTCAGACGTTAAGACTAAAAAAGGGATTTTAATTAATCCATTAACAGAGGTCTGAAAATAACTCGGGGTAGACACAGGGTATTACTTCAGCAGAATTACTCTGTGAACTACTGAGTTCACTGCAGCTCATATCACACGTGATGCAAATAATTGCAGTATTTAGTGATAAAAGGCTCGGAAAAAGAAGCTGACAGTTGGCAGTCGCCTGTTTATGAGACACTGTGTGTTCTGTTACTACAAATGCACACAAATTGTAGTCAAACCTCTACCGTTCCATTAGTGCGGATGTTTATTCAACACGTTCACGTCGTCCTGGTCATTAAACTAGGAGTGCAATAAATCTAGTGAATGAATCTGCCTTAAAGAGACTGTTGACTGATTTTGTTTTTTCAGTTTTCCCTCCAGATACCCGGCTGATTAAAGACCTAGCACATCACCTGCAGTTAGACAGAAAATAAATTGATATATGCAAAAGTGTTGTCAGTCCAAGGGCCTGTGGGAGCTTCGTGCTGACAACAAAAAACCCAGTGCCAGATGTCCTGTGAATTCTTCCGAGACTGCAGGAAAGTAGCATCAGAGAGGAAAACTGTGTGCAGTTGAGGACAGTGAGCAGCCGAGAGTCAAATATGGACGTGGAGTTAGTTACTTCTCCACCTGTCCTTGTCCAACGGACGCCAAACTGAGTCACTGCTGCTGAAGTCGATTCAAACACTGACACGATCCTGCTGTTTGTTTTTAATCAGAGTGATGTTTGATCAGCAAATGCATTTTCTTGTGGCATCCCGAAAAAGTCAGCGCGGTGTTTCTGAATCTGAACAATTGTAAATCCATCGTCTCAACAGTAATGGCTGACTGTGTGACTGACACAGTTCCTAACAGCCAATGAAATCATTCGTCTTCCTGCCACCTCCTCCTGCCACAATTGGTCTTTAATGACTAACAATCATCAGATATTAGGTTTTGTAATTTTCCAAAAAAATTCTGATGATGTAAACAAATATATTTAATGTAATAAAGCAAACACAAACAATAAAACAACCCGACAACAAGACACCCAGCCAAAAGTGTGGCTCAGGTAGCTGTGGTATCACTCCCCAGTCACTCCTCCAACCTTGTGACTTTACATTCTGCCCTCCTTAGAATAGGATGTGTTCCACCACACCTCCCTCCCCTCTTTCTGCAATGACCCTCGTTACGGCTATGCTGCCCCTTTGAGGCTAAACAACAGAATTTCCCAGTAGTCAGTCAGAACTAAAGACGCCTCTTGGACGAGAGAGAAGAACCCGTCTCTGTCCAGTTGCCCTGGACGTAACTATTTTTAGATTAAATGACCTGGATGACTGAGAACCTACGCAGACAAAAACAAGTGTGAGTTACTGACAGTGACTCATTCACTTTATGCTAATGACTTCACTGACGACTTTGTGGAACTTTTCCAACGCACCATTCAATGCTAACAAAAACTGTTGTGTTGCTGTCACTGTAGAAAATGACTGAGTGGCAGCGATGTTCAGGGTGTCACTAATTTAAGGTCCCGGTGTGCCCCACAGCACTGTTCCGACGTATCAGCTCTCAGAGTTTAAATAGACAGTACAATAGACACACAGACTCCGAGAACCTGCACATACCCACACATCAGTGCTTTGGCAGCTCCACGGTGTCACACCGCCTGTCAGGTCGAGTAAATCTGGATTAATCCTTTGAATTTCCTCAGTGTGTTAAAATTAAACCTCAAAATATAACACTTTTCTCTGGGTTTTTGATTACTTCGCCACATGAAGATGGAAAACAGGTTTTCATATTAATAACGGGAGTCAAATCAACCAATTATGTGCGATTAATCAACTGCATATTAAAACAGCATGGTGAAATGCAGCACAAGTGGATTTGCCTCTCAACAGTGGCAGCTTTTATTCAAAATAGCTGCCTGGCAAACTGAGTAATGTTCATCGAAGGATAAAATTAAAAAGATGCCGGGCAGCAGGGGATCAGAGACACTGGCAGACAAAAATGAAGAGGCAACGAGATGAGTTTTTAACTGTCTGCACCCCCGACAAAGGCAGTTCAACTCTGCTAGGTTATCTGCACAGGCAGCGACTGATGCATGTCAAGGAAGTAAAAACATGGTTACATCCCATATTAATCCTCCGAGCGCAGTGCAATTATACAGTGATGATGAAAGACGGTTATTTTCATCGCAAATTTCCGCAAGACAAATCTGGAGGAGACTGAAGTCACACAGCCTCACAAAAAAGTGGTCCAAAAAGTGACGATTCGTAAAAATAGAAGCAGTTGGCAAAAGAAGGAGAGACAGTGATGTGGGAGCTTTGATCTCAGCGCTGCACTTACTCTGCTCACCAGAGACAGGGAAGGCTTTAAAGTCAATACTTTTTATCTGACAGATATAAAGAAGAAACCGGGCTATCTATAACACATGGTGCTGTTGTTCAAGGTCACTGCGAGGAGCAGGGAATGATGGGAGTTTTGGCCGAACGTAGATCAACTCGTTCTATTTATCTAGATCCTAGATGTTTGTCACTGTCACCAGATCTAGGCAAAGTTGTTTGTTTTTTGTTTACCATCAACACATGCTTAAAATATCATTACAAGTACACTGCATCATGTGTGTTTGTCATATACACTTAACTGTAGTATGATGCCAACATGAAGTGCAGTATCCTGTTGGAAAGAAGAGATGCTTGACTGATTTGTTCCAAACACTACAACTCTTCCCTTTATGGGATTTGAACCAGCAACCCTATGATCACTATCAAGCACTTTAACTCAGTTCGTGTTCAACTAAATGTACGTCACGACCAAAAATGACAAAATACAAAATGTCTTGCAAGTCCCAAAAATGACAAAATACAAAATGTCTTTCTTGCAAGTTATGCATTAAAGCTAAGGCTTTAAATGGTTAAATAAAACTGTTTGTATGAATTAAAATTGTAGTATTAATTATTGTTGCATTAGGAAACAAGAGGAAACAAGATCAGACTATCACGGTCAAATGGTCTAAAATTAAAGGGGGGGAAAATGCACAAAAAGAAAAACTCAAAGGAATGGTCTCCACTTCTTATTCCACTGTCCATATTCATCCATGCCCTCCTTCAACAGCTGGTTCTCCATCTTGATAAAACATCTTCCTATTTATGTTTTTTTTTCCACCCTAACATCAACTCTGAATCTCAACTGATAAATGTCACATTTAGTCACAGCATCCCTTTGTGGACGTCTAATTGCTGTTTATGTCCTGCAGGGGGAGCTATTGAGCCCCTGTCGCTGTGACGGCTCAGTACGGTGTACTCACCAGTCCTGCCTTATACGTTGGATAAGTGAGAGAGGATTGTGGAGCTGTGAGCTGTGTTACTTCAAGTACCAGGTTCTGGCCATCAGCACCAAGAACCCCCTGCAGGTAGAGTCAGTCACTGAGTCTGTCGTCGTCTGTCGTCGTCTGTCGTCACAACACACGTTTACAATACATCCAACACTGCAAAAATATCTGTTTATTTGGAATTCACTGGAACATCTGTTTCAATTTGACAGAGGGATTAAATATATTGAATGTTTCTCCGGGTACTTGTGTTAAATTTTAAGCAAATATTTTGAATGTGACACCAACAGCACACTCCATAAAAGTGTATCTTTTAATATTCTGGCTGAAAAGAAAGAAAAAAAAGAATAAACTGAACAATCTGGGGTCTCTGTTGTGTAATTCCCCTCTTTATGAAACACAGATTTTCAGCTCACACACTGTGCTTTTTTTCTTCACAATAATAGTGGAATATTTCTCCTTTGCACAGACACTGGGTTCTTAGATACCAAATACTCACCACGAAGGACGACGATTAGATGTTAGGTGAATACTGAGTATTGCAGTTCTCACATTAGCAGCAGCACTGAATCCTCGTCTGACAGAACATGCAGCCGCTCCCTGGAGGAGGAACAGAACAGAAGTGTTATCAGCTGGTAAACAAAGGATTTGTCACATGCTAAAGAAGAAGAACACATCGTGGACTTGAGCGTAGATGCCAAGAACAGATTTATGAAACGTTGCACTTGTCGAAAAGAGTGAGCAAAAAAGCCCTCAGTCTACCACACAGACCTGATGTTTTTATTCTCTGAATGTTGACGACTGAGATACGACTGCGTCTGACGAGACAACGCCGTTTGGATTTTTCAGCATTAGCATACGATTGACTTTCAAATATGCAGAAAAGCTCTTTTAAGAAACCGTGTCACTGAGGAAGAGCATTTTGAATTAATCTCTTATCAGAGACTACAGACCTGGAAGCCCCCCCTCCCCCCTCCCCCAGACTATAATTATATCTGTTCTCAGGATTACCAAAAACCTGGAATTGAGGCGGAGCAGCTGTTGGTGTTGACATCAAAACAGATTTTGTGTTGCTGTTCAAATTAGTAATTTGTGCAGCCCAATTATTATTATTCTCTTTTTCAAATACCATTCTTGAATTGTCAGTGTGTTTCAGAGTTAGGGCTGTTCTGTAATTCAGCTGAAACAGCTGTGTGTACGAGATCCGCAACAGAGTTCGTGCTGCTAGTGTCGATCATAAAAGTGACATTTTTTACACATTTATGTTTGTAGCCCTAAGACAGTTACACATGGAAGACCAGGCCTAATGTACATACAGTAGATGGCACATAAGAAATGGGGAGAACTACATCCGCTGCAGGCAATGGTTGCACAGCGAAGTCCTGGAATATCAAAGGAAGAACAAACACCTACAAAAAGCGAGAGCTATAGTTTTTATTTACAGCATTTATACTGTACAAACAAAAGTGCACTACATTTTTCAACGCACCGTCGTTTGTCTTTCACTGCAATACTGTCTTTGTTGATTATTATATTTTAGGGATGTCGGGTATAATATCTGACATGCCGATATTGTCCGTACATTTAATTTCCGATTCCAATGACACCAGCATTCTTCATATAATCCCCCAGTTATTAAAATAGATCAATTAAATGAGCTGCAATGCTGCCATCTAGTGACTTTCACTTTAACATACAGCTGTTTATCCCCAAAACTATTTTTAGGGCACACGTCACTTGGTGAAACCCAGGCGTGGCGTAATCAGGTTTTCATTATCGGAGGAAATAACGATAACGATTCTTACAGATATGACATAATTATGGTAATATCAGCCGATATTATCAGATATCCCTATTATATTTACCTGAATGTACAGGTTTTATTATCTAACAGTCACTGGCAGAGACCTGCAGAAGCAACAACTTTTTATTCATTCCCAAACTTTGTTGTTTGAGTTAATAAAAGCGTGTGTTTGTGTGAGGTGAAGTGATCCACACTCTGGAGGAGCCCAGAGTTGATTGAAGCAATAAAGAATGTTTCTCATCGAAGATTAAACAGCAATTTAAGTTGATGAGAAACGTTAAACCTCAAACTGATGCTGCGCTGACAGATGGACCTAGAAAACTACGTTTTAATGAAAAACATCTATAAAAACAGACGGAAACATTTAGGTGGTGCCTCGGAATGTCTGATCTTCACGGGAGAATTCTCTACTTAAATCCTGAATTATTGAGTGGAGTTTGAAGTTCACCTATTTGTAACAAAATGTTAACACTTCTGGTTTTATAAGCCTTTTCTGCTGCTCTCAGGTGAGACTAAGGCAAATTTAATGAACAAATACTTTGATAAACTAAGGTTTTAAAAGAAGCTTTCATTTATACATTTAAGGACTGTTTTCATTAAAGTACAAAATAGAAAATAAGGAATTTGAGAAATATTATGATGGACTTCTGACTGTGGTGTCTTTCAGTCTGATGTGGTGATGAAGACTCTGACTGTTGTATATTTTTGGCACCTGTACAGTGGCAGTCCATCTCTCTGACTGTGATTGAGAAGGTGCAGATAGCAGCCATTGTCCTGGGCTCCCTGTTCCTCCTGGCCAGCATCTCCTGGTTGGTGTGGTCTTCTCTCAGCCCCTCCGCCAAGTGGCAGCGTCAGGACCTTCTCTTCCAGATATGTTACTGCATGTACGGCTTCATGGACATAGTCTGTATCGGTAAGAACGTCTCTGTTTGCTGAGGATCTGTGTTTTATATTCAAGAAAACACAAAGTCGGTGCGTTTACTCACCCTGGCTTAATATCAGAGGATAGAGGTTCAAATCTCAGCCTCAGCAGGACTGCTGGGTTTAGCAAACACCTCAAAAGAACTCCTGTGCACCCCCCACCCCCTCAAGCCCCCCATCGAGTGCAGCCCACTGCCCACCTCCACAACCCCCCCATCGAGTGCAGCCCACTGCTCCCGTCTCCAGCTCTGATCACTAGGTTGTTTCATGGATGGGTTTGAAACAGAAAAGCAATTTCCCACAGGGGAAAAATAACACCTTGTACCACGAAATCCCTTTAAGGTTGGTGTGAGAAGGGAAAGGGTGAGTGGTGTGAGAAGGATGGGGGGGGGAGGGCTCTGAGGCCACGGGTGGGCAGGATACATGCTGGACAATTGTCCGGTCCATCAAAGGCCTACAGCAAACATGAACAGCCGTTTACGTTTACACTCACACCTATGGTTATCTCAGAGAGAATAATTCTGATTTTTTTCTGGACTTGATAGAAAACTGTACTTGTATTTAGAACTGTAGAACAGAAAATGTCTGGAACAACATGTCAGAGATTCAGTCAATCACCCACTGAAACTACACCTAACTGTACCAGCCTGTATCCTCAGTGGTATGGGATGTAACTCTTTGGTGAATTTACCTCTGGGTCACATTTTGAAATGTATCACAGAGTTTATGTCTGACACATAAAATAAGTTGGTCTGTGAGAACAACAAAAATATATTTTTCTTTATTCTTTTGCGTGATAGATGAAGGTTCTAATATATTCCTAAACAACAGATTTTTATTAAAGGTTTCTGGATTAGTGTCTGTTCTTCCACTACATCTAACCCTGACACTGACACCTTTGTTATTCCCAGGTCTTATAATCCACGAAGGATCGTCTGTTTACCGGATCTTTAAGCGCTGGCAGGCGGTGAACCAGAAGTGGAAAGTCCTGAATTACGAGAAGTTGAAGGACTTAGGCGACCCCGTCAGTCTGAGCAGTAAAAGTCCCGGTCATGTGGAGAGGAATCCTCACTCTTACTCTGTGGCCAACAGTGAACAGCACGTGAGCCGGCACGTCAGAACTATTCTCCAACACCACTGTGGCTACACCATCTTCCACATCCTCAGCCAGTTACGACGCAACCATCTGCACAACGCCAACCAAGAGGTGGTGATGAGAGTGACCACTGTATGAAGCTGGGGTCTGTGCACATGATGTGTTCAAGTGTTTATGGAGAAAATAAGTGTTGTTTGGATTTTATACATAAAAACAACTTTGACATAAACCTGTTTACTTCTAGTCTTATTCATTAATTTTATATCCACTGAGCTCAAATACATCTCAGATTTTAGCTGGGGGAGAACCGTGAAGTTTTTATCTGAGTTTTTTTTTTTTTTTTTTTTGTGGAATTGAGATAAATAAGAAAAAAAAGGTTTTTGATTTTTGAATGAACAAAAAGACATTTTAATTTTAAAACCATTTACATTTACTTATTGTTATAATTATGGGGTTTATTTTGCTTTTTGTTTTAAACTTTAAATAAAGTAAGATTTTGAACTTATGACCACTGCAGTATTTTTTTCTCACCGCTGTAAAATCCCCCACACACCGGGGGAACATGAGAACGAACTTTACACAGATGGACCACCTAACTGAACTGCTACTGTTGACAACACTGACCTGAAAAATGTGCGTTCCTTCTTTGTCTGTATTATCACTTTACCAAACCTCTCTCACACCCTTTTTTCTCAGTCTCTCAGTGTTATTCCCTCGTCGTTATTCCCACACAGATGTTTCAAATCGCCCTGAAATCTACCACACCTCTTCTCAGTCCCAGTGTTTCTCTTTAAAATCCCACGCATTTAAAATCACATTGATACATATTCACAGGTTGCTTTGCAGCGTTCCTCTTGTCATTTTTTATCTATTTCAAGACCCGAATGTGTTGGTGAAACCATTTTTTATCTATTTCAAGACCCGAATGTCACCCGACATCAATAGAGGGACAGAAAGTGCAAACCTGGCAACCCCAGCTTCGCTGCGCCTGTTGATGACGAAAGAACGACGCGACAAAGCAAGAGTAAACTTAAAACCCATTTTACTACGTCCGATTGCATTGGATTCGGGTTTTTAAACATTTTAACATAAGTCTAAGTGAGTAAGGACCGTGACTGCAGTTCGACATGGAGGTGTCGATGCCCCAGAAGCGTTACTACAGACAGCGAGCGCATTCGAACCCGATGGCTCACCACTCGTTTGAAAAGTGAGTGAGGTCCATGTGTCTGACAGAGAGAGAGAGAGAGAGACACACACACACAAACACACACAAACACACACACACGCTGCTTTAGATCCGCCTTAAACCTTTGGTATCATTTATAATGCTAATGCTAATGCTAATACCTAAAATGTATTTTTAACGTTTGTTAAAGGACTTGTTCTCCCATGTTCCACACACCCTGGTCTTCTTTAACCTCACCAAAGACAAGAAGGCCATAGTTTTCAGTGCATACAAGACAACGTGATCTTCTGTCTGAAAGAGAATGACGTTTCACTCAGTACTACTAATGTCTGTAAATGTTGTTTTCCTCAGTACTTAGTACTGCTACAGTCTGTACAGGTCACATTTTTTTTTGCACTTCCTGTTTTTGTAGTCCTGTGTGTCCAGAGGAAATGGACTGGTCTCAGCTGTATCCTGACTTCTTCACTGAAGGTGTGTCTGATAAAGAGATGTCACGAGTGGAGTTTGCAGACATCGGCTGCGGATACGGTGGTCTTCTGGGTCAGTGGGGTCAACATCTCTGACCATTCCCAGTGTACGCTGTGTCATTGGTTTGACCTTTTGTCTGTGTTCTCTTTTTCCTCAGTGGAGTTATCTCCACTGTTCCCAGACAAACTCATGCTGGGCATGGAGATCAGAGTCAAAGTGTCAGACTACGTCCAGGATCGAATCAAGTCGTTACGTGCATCACAACCTGGCAGCTATCAGAACATCGCCTGCATTCGTAGTAACGCAATGAAGTTTCTTCCCAACTTTTTCTTCAAAGGACAGGTGAGTCTGAATCTGTCTTTATCACGGGCTTATCCAGTCACGTCAAGGAAAAAAAAATGTACAGACAGGCCGGTCCGTCAATCAAGACCCAAATTTAACTGATATTTTACAACAGGTGAGTCTGAATCTGTCTTTATCATGGACTTATCCAGTCACGTCAAGGAAAAAAATGTACAGACAGGCCAGTCCGTCAATCCAGAACCAAATTTAACTGATATTTTACGTGAGTTCTGTCTGAAAACCAAGGTCAAGGTCAAACGCAAATGCCTGTAAATGTACACACGTCTAAAAACGTTGGGTGTTCTAAAACCAACAACAACAAAAAAGATTTAACAGTTATTTAACACATAGTTTTAAAATGGAATTCCTGTTTTGGCATCAACAAAACAAATCTTTTTCTCACTCTGAGGATGTTAAACTCTCGTGCATTTTACTAACAGCTTTGAGACTTTAGTTTCGGAACATATTTGGTCTTGTTGGAAAATTCCGATGCAAAAAACCCAGTGAAAATCAGCCCAGTGTGAGTCTGCTGTAATACAACACTTTAGTTTTGGCATCAGATCAAAATGACACCTTTTCTCATGTTAAATGAATTTCTGTGGATTACTCATTAATCCAGGGTTTTCCAACAATGGAGACATTGACCGACATGCATTTCACTGCATCAGCTGAGAACGGAGCCGTGGGATGGAATCCGTTGCAGTTCTGTGCAGTAATCTGTGACTTTTTAAATCTGGCGTTATATGACACGGGGGCTTTGTCTCTGAGGGTTAATGTAGGTGCCTGGGGTAAAAAAAAAAAAAGTTACCTTAAATGCCCTGAGACAGTGTTAAGTGGGAAATGTGCATGATTTTATTAGCTCTGACAAAGAGATTTTTGTTGAAATATAAAATATATAGGTGTATATAGAACCTGTTATTTTATACGTATTCATATGTTGTTAGGTCATTTCAGGTGTATAAAATATAATGGCGTCTTGGCAGATCGCCAGGGTTTTAGTGGTTTATTTAAGACTTACAGTAATGAATGGCGGGGAAAAGAACGTTAGAAAATTTAATTGACAAAACATAGTCAATACAGTTTACACGCTTTTTAAAGAAGCAGGAAAAAAATCCTACTTTTATTTTAAAAAGAAAAATATTCAAAACAACGTTCTGTGATTAATTGCGATTAAATACATTGCTGTAATTATCTTTGTTCACAAAAATACAAAAAGCATTTGGTTTGTAAATGTTTTTATGTTTTTTTTAAATGTATCGTGTTAGTATTTTTCCACCTTTTCTCACCCCCGAGGCTGCAGCATTACCCTGCAGTTACCCTCCGCATGTGTCTGTCTATACCTGACATAAAAGATGTGAGTGAGTGGAGTGGTGTAAATGTATCAGCCAAACTAATATGACTGGACCGCGCTGTGGTAGAGACGAGGAGGGAAACTCAGCTCGTCTGTATTTAGGTGACGGCACTTGTTGAACTGTTGTGATTAAAGGTGACATGAGGTCACCACCAACACTGAACAGATCAGTTTCTAATCACCGCTTCATCATTTTCACCTTCCTCGCCCCTCAGCTCAGTAAGATGTTCTTCCTCTTCCCTGACCCACACTTTAAGAAGACCAAGCACAAATGGAGGATCATCAGTCCAACGTTGTTAGCAGAGTATGCCTACACGCTTCGAATCGGGGTACGTACGTAAGAGTTACACAGTAGAACTCGGTGAATTCAACGACAACCTTTGAATCTTTCTAAAACTCACCAACTGGACTAATGGAAACAGAATCCATGCTCAAAATTCTAATTTGTGTTCAGACTTTTTTCCCACTTTGCAGCCTTTACATACACTCTCTTTGGTACCAGAGAAAAAACATGATGCTTGAATTCTCAGATTTAAAAAGTTGAACACATTCTTTTATCGGTCAGTTGCAGGCCTCACTAATTGGTCAACAGTAAAAGTGAGTGGCTGGGCCGGGCCTGCAGCTGGCCGTCGTCTGTACACACATACACACCCTGTCGAAGCTGAAACACTTGAACGCAGCTGATGGAGGAGGTTGGAAAACAATGGAAGGCTTGTCTGGACCTCGGCTTTAGTTTTATCCCAGTCCCTGTGTGTGAGCGGAGCGAGCGAGCGAGGGAGTGATTTACAGCTACAGGAGACGTCAGCGTTACAGGAGCACAGCCATAAATGTGCTGCTGGGCTGAGACGTTGTCAGGAAAATCCTCATTTTCAGCAGCAGCAGACTGATGTAGGATTCTCGCTCTCGCTCTTCCATCAGTTAAATCTTAACGTGTTTTTGTAACAGACCTGATCAGTTGGGGAAAGTGTGTCATCCATGTGTTTTCTAAGAAGCCCTAGTTCTGCTAATGTTATCTGTGCAGCCGACTAAGTAAAGAGCAGGTACAGAGGTGACTGACCTCAGTGCTGTCTGTGGGTTATTTTTATCTGCTCTGTCTGGACCGTCGCTCTACGTCAATGATGAAACTTCCTGAAGCGACGAGCTTAAAAAAATGTCCAAATTGGTAAAAGAAAAAAACAAAGAAAGAAAGAAAAAAAATCACTTTGTTCTGAAGGTCTTGCCCTAAATCAACAGTGAGGGGTTAATTTTGTAACAGATAAATTGATCCATGTTTAGCCTGGAGTGACACTTGTATATTTATTCCCAGAACTGAGTCACTAACCTCCCTGTGTTTGCTTGGTCATGTCAGGGCTTGGTGTACACGATCACAGATGTGGAGGAAGTTCACGTCTGGATGGTGAAGCACTTCACAGAACATCCACTGTTCACGCGAGTCCCCGATGAGGAGCTGGTATGTTAATACAGAGCTGTCCATGCTAGAGTTTCACAGGTGTTGTCCCTCTGCCTCACCCACCCTGACACACTCAGCCTCGTGGCCACCCACTGCAGCAGTAACTGTTGAAGTGGTCACTGGGAAAATGGTGATTCTTTGTTCTTATCTCACTCAGATTAAAGGCGATTTTTAAGTTTTTCAATACCAGAATAAACTACACTTAACAAAATAAAACCACTAAACTCAGAGTTATAATTAATATTTTCTACTGGTTAAAAAATAAACGTTTGAATCTCTGGGCAGGTGGACGACATCATCCCCGGCCGTTTGGGTTCGTGTACAGAAGAAGGAAAGAAAGTGCAGCGAAACGGAGGACAGAACTTTCTCGCCATTTTCAGAAGGATTGATGATCCAAACCAGGACTGAAGGCCTGGAGGAGAGAGAGAGAGAACTTGAAAATCCTTGTCTCCCTGAATCTGGACCTTCATAAACAATGTCATCTGTAGAAGTGGAGACAGTTTTTTTTTTATGAAGATAAACATGAATTTTTTAATGATTTTTTTTTTTTTTTTTTTTTGCAATAAAGAACTGCAAATCTGAGGATGTTCCACGTGTTGTTTTGCAGGTGAAGGTCTTTGCCTTTCTTACTGAACAAAATAGTAACTGTTCAACATTCTGCCTTCGTCATCGTCTTATTCTCATGATTTACCGATAATTTGCAGTAGAAAACAGACTGCTGCAGGCCACGGTGATTAGGAACAGGACGCCACGTGTCCTGATGACAGACAGTGGAAGAGTCGCTGTGATAGCACAGAGTAACCATCCACCTCACATAATTCTTTTTTGAGTTTTATCCGAATAGGTCAGCTGTAAAGAGAAGAGACGGAGGGCGAAGGGCATCGTCTGTTATTCTTTGGTTTATTCATTTTTGGAAATGTTTGTGTCTTTAAACTTTAAAGCTCAGATTGAATCAGAATCATTTATTTTCACTACAAAAGTACTAACTCCATAAACTTTAAAGCTCTGATTGAATCAGACTCAGATTTCTCTTCACTACAAACGTACTAACTCCTTCTCGCTGCAGGCCTGAATAAACCATCAAATCCTTCCTCACTCGGGGATTCTCGGCTCTGGGCTAATGAGGAACCACGTCCAGCCTGATTCTTTCAAGCCCTTCAAAGAGAAACTCCACTTTCTATTTTTACGTTTCTATTTCTTGTCTTTTTTGGTGCTGCTTTCTGCTCCTGTTCTACGAGGACGACTTAATCGCTGAGCTTTACAGAGCAGCTCTTTGCTGTCCTGACTTTGACATTTATCTTTCTGAAATCATGCTGCCCCCGGTGACGTAAAAGAGCACTTCAGCTGCAGATAATGAGCTGCACGACTAAAATATCACAGTCTATAGAATATCTAGCTGTAATCTGTGTTCTCTAGTTATATTTAAGCTGTTGTCTTAGTTATGTTTTAGTCTGCGTACTGCTCTGCACCTCAGGCTAACGTGTAGCTAGCTAGTGCTACTGTTTTTTTGACAGTACTAAAAACATGTTTGTTATTAATTTTCTAAAGTTAAACAAATGTAGTAATCATTGAAGTGTGATTAAAAGAAAGAAAATACATTCTAAAAGTCGATGTTTCGGTACATAGTTTGTAGTTTTGTCTGGAGGTTTGCTGGTCCCTGGGCAGAAGCTAATGCCGTTTGCGCGGCCTTAGCATGGAAAGGATTGGGAACTCCTGTTTTCGACTGTTATTTGGCTCAGAGTCTCAGAGGGTGAATTAAGACACTGGATATCCAGGTGATATCAATTACCTTCTCCTTATCTCGGCTGAAGAATCTCTCCATTATTAGACTCATTCCACATCCTATGCCAACAACTAAATGAAGTCAGATTCAGCTTGACCTATGGCCACAGTCCACACACTGCTGACCACACTGACCACTTGGCACTGAGTCACATTATGGTCATCAGATGAAAGGAACAGTGAGTGTAAACAGTTAGAGGAATTTGTCCTTCAACAGCAAAGTTTAGTTTTAAGAAAATCGGAAGTTTCCTGAAAAATTGTGTTGGTGCTTGTTGTTTCAGCCAACAAACGAGGACGCTGAACCCAGATTTTCTAGCCTGACATACAGTAATACCAGTAGGAAACCACCAGGGGGTGGAATAAAAGTGTAAAACACATTACTACTTTATAAATTGTTTAATGCAAACCTATTTAAAACTGAGTTCAATTTGTTTCATTTCATTTTTATTTTTTTTGGTTTGGTTTCTGAGTTCCATTTGTTTCATTTCATTTTTTTTTTGGTTTGGTTTTGTAAAGACAATATATGGGTCACAGACCCATCTGGGCACTGTCAGTGCTGCCTCTGCCTGCAGGGGCCGCCAGGCTGCTGGACCAGTCCAGCTGGGCGTCGTTACTTAGAAAAAAAATGAGACTGCCCCACATTTGACAGCTTACAAGGCTGGGGTTGGATTTATAATCTTTCTAAAACGGTTCTCTACATTTACTCTGTATGTAAACGCTGCGTTAACATTTTTGACAAGTACTGTACGTCTGTGCTATCCTGCGGCGTTCTGCAGTGTAGACCGTGACGTCAGGTCATACCTTGTGGGTTGATTTCGAGTGTAGAGACTTGGACATGCCGTATGTTGAGGAACAGCTCGTCTGGTAATGGTGTCAGATTGGTTCTGCTTTTCATTTACTGCCTCTGATGGTTTGCATGCAGAATGGGAGGAGCCAGTTCTGCTCTAACGTGATCACAGGAGACATATTTAGGACACGTTTGAGTGCCAGATGTGAAGAAACATCTTAGCCCGATCCACGTGTCCATATCACCTACAGTGGATCCTCACACTGGGTCTGAGACCTGGTTTATAGGACGGCAGACAGGTGAACTCTGGGAATACAAAATGTTTATTTTAAGGTGTTGATGAACAGTATTTCCAAATGATCTTCTCTGTCCTTTATTTGCATTCTTTCTGACACTGCTCTGTGTGTGAAGCTGCTGCAGCTGCGGGCAGACAGGAGCTTTTAGGTTTCTGCCTTATGAATTATTGCACTATGATTTTAAGCAAATATAGAACTGCCCCCAGGAGGTGATAAATTCCAATCTGTAAGCAGTTTTAAACTGAAAAAAAAGGAAAAATACAATAAATAAATAAAACACAGCACAGATAACTGTTAATAATAATTTTGACCTACTTTTGACTCAGGACCCACTGTTTAAGAAACGCTCAGATGTTGCATGTGCGCAGTCAGAGCCTGACATGCAGATCACATCTGGACTCATCTTGTTTTGTTTTGTTTCCATCACCACATCCACAAATTGTCAAAAGCAGCTGTTGGCCATTTGGCCAAATAGCTGACGCTGCTACACAGTAACACCTACAGTAAAGGCATCATTTTCTCTTTTTTCATAAAGAATACATTGAAAGAATATATTCACATTAAAGTTATATTTTTTCCTTTTTTTATACTGTATATTAATAAACTTTAAAACCTTAAATTTTAAGATTCACTGCAGTAATCTTTCTGTTTGTAAATCAGCCAGCTCCCCCTTCTCTCCTGTAGGGGGTGCTGTTAAAGCAGGGGCCAAGAACAAACACAAAAATCATTATAATTACTATTATTATTATAATTTTAAAAAAATGTCTTGACAGTAAATCATTTTGTGATTACAGGTTTCATGTTTCCACTGATTTAAAACTGCTTCTCTTTTAAATTTGAGAAACCTGATCAAATAAAACATAACCAAGCTCAAGGCCTGAAGAAGATACAAATGAGTAAACAAGTTTAAGATGTTCAAAAAGAGACGTCTGAAAATGAAAAGGTTCAGACGACAAAAAGTGACAGTGAAGGAACGGAAAACACTTAACGTCAGCAGGAGACCAACACACTCTGGTTCAAATGCTTTTTTTTTTTTTTTTTTTGGTAACTACAGTTTCTGTGGAGAGAGAGGGAGAGGGCGAGAGAGGCAGACAGACAGACAGACTGTTGCCATGAACTTTAACACACTATGTTGGGGAGAAGGTCAGTCTCCCTCCTGGGCACCGGGCCAATACAGTAAAGGGACATTCCTCTGAGAGTATCACTGCTGTGCTGTAGAATGATCCACACATCAATTGTAGCCACGTCACACACACACACACACACACACATACACACACACACACACAAAGACACCATTCTTTGACAGGAGTTCTTATTAAGTTTTTTTTTCTTTAACATACAGTATGAGTATAATCAATGTTAGCGCCCCCTTTCCCTGTGACATAAAAATGCCCCAGTTTGTTAAAAGCTCTTGTTTTCATTCGTGTCAGAAACCGAGTGATGAGCCACTGTGCCACAGCACAATCATGTTCTGTTGTCATCGTAAAAAGGTATAAAAAAAGAAAAGATTATTTGATCAAGGCGTCTTTGTCAAATTTTCTGCTGAAAGAGAAGATTTTCAGTCTTTATGCAAAAATAGTTCTCTTCTGGAAAATTAATACATTTTGTAGTTTGGTAAATTCTGCTGACAAACTTTATTTTATGTTTACACAATTCATAGTACTTGTAGTTGTTACTTAATGCTGATCTTCCCAAGACAGTTATCTGTCAATCAAAAATTTTAAAAATACACATTCAACCATTACATGTTTGTCACTTTGACACATTTAAACAAGCATCTGGTTAAAATGCAGCCCCGAACCACTACAGAGCCTCTTACAGGCACCACTGTAGGTTTAACTTCGTCCATCTTTATCTCCTGAGACACTGACAGTGATTATAACCACTTTGAACTTGGACTCGCCCCACAATAAGACTTTTACCTATTGATTTCCAATCCAACCCTGCAGTTTTGCAACTTTTGTTTGTTTGTTTTTTTTGTCAGCACTCTTTAGACACAACAGCAAATAAGGAAACAACTTATTGCTAAAAAGACAAATATTTCATATCTTTTTTTATTACTCTTGGACATCTTCAATTGTCTTTACGTTAGCGTGGTTGAATAAAAAAATAAATAACATGGCTACATGCTACATTTACTGCTTTGAGCTCATTGATGCACGAGCAGCGTGAATCCAGAGAGGAAAGTAAATCTTCAGATCGTAGCATCTTCACTAAGTCTGGAGAAAAGTCTACGCGATTGTATGATTTTTTTTTTTATATAAGTGTATCAGAAATATTCAGCAGTCCAGCATCAACAAAAGAGTATCTTGTTTGACCGTATTGTGTAACGGCCGAGCTCACTTGTGACCTTAAAAGTTGTTTACGTTTTGTACATGTACATTTCAAGGGTCATTGTTTATCTTTCCCTGGTGAAGAGCATTTTCCACGGAGGAAGCCTCATGAACATGTCTCGTGTCAGACATTCTCTGGACTGATCTTTGCTCCGTGCTGCACTTTCATCCTCGTAGCCCAGCGCTGCAGACACACACATTCTTTTGTGGCTTCCAGAGCAGAAGTCTGGTCCACATGCTCAGGTCAAGTACTGTAAATAGTGAGGTCAGACATGTGGGGATGGTGCAGAGCTGAAAAAAGTCTCCCAATGTTACCGTTCCTTCCCTTAAGGCCTGTCTTCAATACAGCTGCAGCTGTTGTCAGAGTTGTGTGTGTGTCTTTTATGTTCATTAATGTTTGGGTCACGTTCCTCATGTGTATCCGGATATAATTTTGTAATGTCACAGCCTTCAGGCAGCTTTTTTTATTTACAAACATTCTTCTAGGAAAAGTAGGTGAATGACCTGAACTAAATGTGTTTTTTTTATTATTCATTCTCGGTGTAAAGACAAAATTCAAAAAAATAAAATGATGTGAATGACCTGAACTAAATGTGTTTTTTTATTATTCATTCTCAGTGTAAAGACAAAATTCGAAAATAAAATGATGTAATGTTTTCAATAACAATCTTGAATCGATGTGTGGGATTTTCTCTGGCTCAGTACAGACAGAGATGAGATTTGATGAGATACATTTTAATAACTGTTAAAACGACTAAATGAAAAGAGCGTTCCGGCTCTGACGGTCACTACAGTTTGTCAGAAACGTGTCTGTGAAGTTAGTCACGTTGCAGTCGGACAGAGACAGCAAAGATATCAGGCTTGTCATTGATTACTGTGGAATAAGAGGAACCTCTGTGCTTCAAGGCCAAGGCCAGAGAACACTGACAGGTCCGTCCATCCATCCATCCATCCATCCATCCATCCATCCATCCATCCATCCATACATCCATCTGTCTGTCCATCCATCCATCCATCCATCCATCCATCCATCCATCCATCCATCCATTCGTCCATCCATACATCCATCCATCCATCCATATATCCATACATCCATCCATCCATCCATTCATATATCCATCCATCCATCCATCCATCCATCCATCCATCAACATGTATTTTTGGACTGCAGTTAAAAACCACAGTACTCTGAGGAAACCCATTTATATTCAGGAAGTAAACACACAAACTCCACACAGAAACCATCCACTACTGTCACCCTGTCATTGTTTTGCCGTCAGACAAGAGAACTCACCATCCTTCCATCCAACTCTCCACCTTCTCCACATCAAATGACTTCACTGAGTTATTTTGCCTTTAAACTTCCCTCGACTATAACCAAGAAATGCACGAATAAATAAGTGTTTTGGGGTTTTTTTTTATGCAGCAGCATCTTTTTAAAACACAGTGTTCTATTATGTCAACAACAAACACAAAAAGTGTGAAATCTCTTTCTCACTTTTGCAGTCGCAGCATTGTTGTTCAGTCTCACACCTACAGGTGAAAGACACCAGCAGTCTGGTTGGAGTATGGCTTGGTTTCTCACACTGTTTATATTTCTCTTTAATTCCCTATGGAATATCCTGTTGCATTGAAAACGGCTTTTTTTTAATATATATACAACAGCGTTGCCTGTAGCCAAATACATCACGCACATTATTCAACATCTGTACCTTACAGACACGTGAGAGCGTCTGCGAGAGAAGGGGGGGGAGGAGAAGATGAAGGAGTAGATGACACATCCCACAACACCCACTGGGTGTTCACGAATCACAGTGTCACGTTTGGTGCCGGACATGACCTTTGACCTGGCATCAGACAGGATGCATGTGTAACGTTAACGATGAAAGAACTTCTGTGAAAGAAACTTCTCAGAATCCGCGTTAGACTGAGCGATGCTCGGTGCAGCCGCTTAATGACGGCGTCTGAACCACACAGTCTGGTACCGGTGGGTAACTCCAGCCCTCACCGCCGTGTAAATAACACACTGCCGTGCCGTCGCCCCGTGCTGCATTGTAAGTAGAAGGAAGAAAAGCCAATATGTCATTTACAGAAGTGCCTTTTGTCAGCCGCTGGGCTTATTTTCAGGCGCCGAGCCATATTTCTTTCACCTTTACGATTATAGCGTTTGGCTGACATATTGTGGTCATAACTTATTTAAATGGTTATGACATAGTACTGGGGTAATAGGAGGCTAAGAGAATAATCAATGGTTAATATTTCCACAGGGATTACCGTAAGATTAACAAACACAGTATAAGACCCAGAGGGTAAATAAAGGCCTCACGTCTACATCAAAAATTGAGTCAGTGTTTATACTAATGATAAATCAGAGGCTCATTCAAACATGTGTAAGACCATTCAGGAAACTTAATGTCAATTAATTATGGGTTGTTTTTT